>NW_005871927.1:68659-80562 GCF_000147115.1 Myotis lucifugus
CCGGAGCCGCTCCTCGGGCCTGCGCTGGGGAGGCGCCCACGCACCGGGCTGCCGCGGGGCTCACCACGTCCCGGCCGAGCCGGCGCTGGGCTCCACAGTCGGTGCGGAGGGGAGCGGCGCGGTGGGGGGCCGTGTCTGCCAGAAACCAAGTGGGATCCAGGCGGCAGACATGGGGGCTTGATCTGCAGGGGACCCAGAGCCAGTTTCCCACCTGCCAGCTCCCCCCCAGGCTCGAGCTGCACAGACGACTGAGGAGGACGGTCCAG
The DNA here is from genome assembly GCF_000147115.1 of Myotis lucifugus. NCBI lineage: Eukaryota > Metazoa > Chordata > Mammalia > Chiroptera > Vespertilionidae > Myotis > Myotis lucifugus. Next base: position 68,926 of record NW_005871927.1, read on the forward strand.
GGTGAGGCCAAGATCACCCCAGGACGGCTGGAGCCCACACCTGGCTGCGGACAAGGCTGGCGGGGACGAGGGACCTGGGACAAGTTGCCTAGCCTCCTCAAGCCTCAGTTTCCCCAATGAAGAAGAGCCCATGATGTCTGCCTCCTTCACGAGCCAGTACACAGCAAGGTGCCCCACAAGTTCCGGGTGCTCCCACAAGGAGCCACTGTGACTGGCCCAGAGGGAGGCATGGCAGCCATGTCCCTCTCCTCTGCCGCCTGCCCACACGGCCGCTGTGCTTCTCCGCAGGGGGGAGGGAGACAGGAGGGTACAGCACCCTCCCTGCTGCCCACAGAGGCTGCTGTGCCCCACAAGCAGAGACAGCTGATTCCAGGTTCGAGGCCACCGTGCAAGGGTTTTGGGATGAATGAATCTACGTTCCAAACCGCCAGCCTACTACCCCAGCATGTCCAAGTTTGCAGACCAGGTCCCGTCTGGAGCTGGGAAGCTCCTGCTGGCTTCTGTGGTCTGGTGCACGCCCGACATGACTTGGAAACCCCGTCTCTTCCCTGAGCCTCAGTTTCCCCATGTGTGCAGTGAAGAGGTTGCATTTCAAGCTGGTTCTGCAGGTGCTCAGCGGGGTGCCACAGGCTGAGGCCCCAGGGCACCCTCTGCCTCTACCTGCTTCACATATTGGAACTTCCTCCCCGAGCCCCTGGGAAATAGGTCCTGTGCTGAACGTGGAGCCCCGCCTGGCCACACCTCCCCAGAGGCCAGGGCAGGTGCTGTACTTGGAAACGGTCCAGTGATCCCTCAGTGTCTACTGGGGAGGGACCCTGGCCGACATGCCCTGGCCCTACTTCCTGGTTCTTAAAATGCTACTCAGAAGCCTAGACAAAAACAGTCTCGTGGTGGCAGATGGGGCAGGTCTCAGTGGAGCCTGCCCTGCCTCAGAGGCCAAGGTGGAGGGGGCACTCCCACCAACTCTCCCTCCGGTGTTCACAGAGCGAAGAAGGCGTTGGGTCAGGCCAGGCACCTGCAAGGCCCCAGAGCTCCCAGCAGTGCTCGCTCCCTGCCCGCCTCCATGTCTGACATGGGACCCAGGAGGGTCAGGGCTGCAGGCTCCATGTGGGGTTCTGCCACGTGGGCTCTGAGCCTGAGGCGCTGGCATGTGCACTCCTCCGGGAGGTGTAAGGTGCTGTCTGCTTTCCCCCTAGGCCAGGGGTGGGCAACCCCTGGCACGCGTGCCAAACATGGCACGCCAGTAACTTTTGCTGGCACATGAAACCCTCTCTTATAATCTTCCATTTACAATTTTTTTCTTAATATTGACTTTTTTATTTTTCAGATAAATTCAGTGTAGGTGCATCTTAGATAAATAAATAATTTTACATAACAAGTTATCTTAAAGACCATAGACATGGATTGACGAGAGAGGGGAAGAGCAATTTCTACGCCTCTGCCTTAACTCTCCCTGCCTTCCTAGATCCGACCAGTGTTTTGGTTTCATCCACATACGCTTGTGAATCTTTGTTCTCAGTGATGAATTTTGTTAAGTCTCGTAATAGGAGTAGCCTGACGGATGATAGTAGTAGCTTGTGCATATCTCTGAAGGTCACGAAATATAAACCTGATGTAAAATCTCTGTCATCAGTGATGCAGCAGCAAAAGTCCCACTGATAATATCAAATGGAGTCATAAAGTTTTCTGTTGGACTATCAGTGTACATGTATACATTAAAAAATAAATGTATTTTTCATCATCATATACTGTGTTTTTGTCGCTCGAATGAATTTTATTATTTCTTCAAGGTTCTTCACATATGTACACCTTAAGAGATACCAAGTAGGCGTAACATGTTCTCAAAAAATTAGGGTTGGCACGCAGAAGAATTTTGAGTCAGAGATTTTGCTGGTTTTGGCACACACTCACAAAAAAGTTGCCCACCCCTGCCCTAGGCCCTGGAGGCCTCCACAGCCCCGTCCCTAAGCTGGAGGGCAGTGTAGGCCAAGTTGGCAAAGGGATGTCCCTAAGCTGTTGGGGACGCAGAACAAGGATGTCTGGCTGGAAGGGGTGACCCAGACCCAGAATGCTCAGCCCTGCGTGGCAAGACCGGTCAGGAGAGGCTGAGACTGAGCCCCGCCTACTCTGACCAGCCCTGAGCCTCAAGCTTGAGTCCAAGTCATCAGATGCCTCCTGTGAAGCAACTAGAAACGCTTCCTGCAATGGCCCTGTGCCAGCAGCATCCGCGCACACAAACACGCAGCCACGTGGCCCCTTGACTCAGAAACGGGAACTATGCAGGCGCCGCAGGCCAGGAGGGCAGCAAGCCAGAGAGCACACGTGGGTCCATGGCTGCTGGTCGCCCCTCACCTGGGATGTGGCTGGAGAGCGGCCCTGCCTCCTGGGCCGCTGTGAGCACAAGACGTGGCAGTCCAAGCAGAGGGCACGCAGAGCCAGCGGCGTCAACAGTAGCACTTATTATTATTATTATCCAGTCATTGGTGTGAACAACCTGCTCCCCCACTGAGCACGACTCCATCCAGCACCCCACAGGCCCATCCGGGACACCCGCCGGTCCTGACTGTCTGTCCTGGGACTCAAGTGCTGCTTTTCCACCGGGTGGAGGAAAGCAGCTACAGCAAAGCCAGCCCAGGCTACTAAACTGTCGCAAGAGAGAAGTTTGCAGACTGTTCCATAGCCCTGGGCACAACCTTCTGCCCAACTGGCTGCCAAGTGGGCCTGCCACCTGGCTCCCTCCATAACCAGCAGGTTGTGGAGGGAGGAAGTGAGGGAGAGGCTGGCCAAAAGCACCCCTGGTCCAGGCACACCGCTAACAGTCCCCAGTCCAACCTGGGGAGACACCAGAGCTGGGCCTGGGCTTTGGGTCACACTCCCTGCTCCCTGGCCGTCCCCAGGAGCCGCCTGGCTTTGGATGGCTTCTTACAAACGCCAGCTTCTCCCTCTTCCCCAGCAGCTTTGCCTTCATCTTGACCCCAGCACTGAGGACTGTCCCTTCGGGTCTTCCCGCAGCCCTGTGCTGGGGCAGAGGCAGGAAGGGGCCATTATTCTGCCCACAACAGGGAGGCCCCGAGAGCAGATTCACTGGGGACCCAAACCTGGAGGTGGACAAGCTCTGGAATTTCAGGGCCTGACTTTGGGCCCGGGATCCAGCTGGCTGGTCCTCAGCCCACAGAACCAGAGCAAGCGCTGAGCCTCAGTGGCCTGGGGGCTTTTCTGGGGGCTCCCGACTCCTTCCTGTCTACACAGTAGTGGAAACAGATATGAAAAGGAGTGGGTAACCTGCCTGGGCCCTTCCTCTCCTACTGCCAAATTCTCCTCCTCCTACCCCCTCGGGGACCTGGCCCACATCACACACATGGCCTGTGGTGGCAGGACTCAGTCACCCGCCGAAGGCTCCTGCCTGTGGCCCTCTGACCAGCCCCTGACTGCCCCATGGGGTGACTCTGAACTGCTCCCCTATGCTCTCAGGTGTGGTCCTACCTGGCAGGGTCAGTTCCAGCATGTGAGGCCAGGCCAGTGAGCGCTGGCTCCTCCCCAACCAGGAAGATGCCCCTGTCCCAACCAGGCCTCCCAGAATGCCCCCCTGCCTGCATGACCTCCTGGGCCCCAGCAGCCAAGAGTGGGCGAAGGGGCTGGATGGCAGGGAGGAGGGTCCCGCGGTTGGAGTTACTTGTGCACTCCACTCCTTCCTCCCCAGGGTGGTGCCTGCCCCCCATGAGGTGCAAAGAGGCCCTGCGGCTGGACGCCTCCCCCAGGATCCTCTCCCCACAGGATGCGCCGCCCCCTCCCCTGATCCCCGCCCACGCCCCTCCTCCTCACCTGGACCACTGGGCGTCCCCAGCTGTGTCCTGGTGGGCCTTGTCCGGGGGCGGCTGCATCAGGAGCGGACAGCCACGGTGCACACTGAGTCCCGAGACCGGCTCCCGCGGCCCACAGCGCCGCCCAAGTCCACGTGTCAGTCCCAGCAGCGCTTCCGTCCGGCGCTCCCAGGACGTGTCGCCCCAGACGGCCACCCCGCGGGGTGGGGGAGGGGAACCGCAGCAGGCGGGGCCTCCCCTCCTCCCGCCCTGCGGGTGTCTGTCCCCGAGGCTTTCAGCATGCCTCCCTGTTTCAGGCGCTCGCGCCATCTGCCCTGCTCCCTGAGCTCCTGGAGCGCCAGCACAGGCTGCCATCACCCCCCCACCCCTGGCGGTGGCATGGGCTCCCCTGCAGCTTTGTAGGGGCTGGGCCAGGTGGCCATTGCTGAGCCAGGAGCCTGCTGCCCCATCTATAAGTGGAGATGGCTGGTCTGCACCTCACAGGGCTCTGTGCCATCAAATGAAAGTCAGGGGAGTCTTACCTGGATGCAGGGACAGTAAGACTCAAGTGTAACCAACTTTTCTTTAAAAAAAAAAAAGAAGTTATTTTTATTGATTTCAGAGAGGAAGGGAGAGGGAGAGAGAGATAGAAACATCAATGGTGAGAGAGAATCATGGATCGGCTGCCTCCTGCATACCCACCACTGGGGATTGAGCCCACAACCAGGCATGTGCCTTGACTGGAATCGAACCTGAGACCCTTCAGTCCTCAGGCTGATGCTCTATCCACTGAGCCAAACTGGCCAGGTCAAGTGTAACCAACTTTTCAAATAAATCTTTAAGAGTGGGCTCCAGCCTGTGACCTTGAACCAGGTGCAGTGCTGGGGTAGTCAGTGCCCACGTGCCCACAGAGCAGGTCTCACTGAAGGGGCTGAGTTCTGCACGAAGTTGTTCTGGGCTTGGACCACGTGCCAGGCCTGCGCTGGAGCCAGAGCTGAGGCCCAGGGCCCTCACCAGAGAAACCTCTGCAGCGGGTCTCACGCCCACGTGAGAGATACAGTGAGAACAGAGAGGAGAGGCCTGAACGCTGGGATGCAATGGCAGTGACTGTGTTTCTGGCCACATTCTGCTTTTTTCAGGAGCTGCCACCTGCTCACACTCCATCTCTCACCTCAACCTGTATCCACAGCAGCCTAGGGACTGGCCACGTCCTTCCACACTGAGCCCCCAGAAGCTCCTCCTGCATTTAGGACAAAGCCTCAACTGTCCCTCCACCACAGAGCGGCCCTTCCAACCCTCCCTCCCTTTCGTGCCTTGAACAGTGTGCCCCTGGTGACCTTGCACCTCTGCCCTAGGGCTTCACACCTGGCTTCATTCATGCTTGCTGACCAATGGCTACTCTTCCATCCACGGGACAGAGGTGGTGGTGATTTATTCCCTTGAGGAGCCCTAGCCCACAGCTGAGAAATCTGTTGCTAAATTCAGTACCAACAGTTTCCCATTCTCTGCCTGGTAGTTCAGCTTTGTCCATTGCACCAGACTCTCTGATCATCATCTATAATAATAAAAGTATAATATGCTAATTAGACCGGACATCCTTCTGGACAAAGCCGGGGCTGCGAGGGAAGCCTGGGTCCCAGGTGCCTGCCAGTAGCTGGAGGGAAGCCCGGGTGCCAGTTGTCAGAGGGAAGCTGGTGCCGGCAGCCAGGGGAAGGCAGGCCTACTCTTGCATGAATTTCGTGCATTGGGCCTCTAGTTTCCTATAAAGACCTAGAACCACATTGTCGTGGATGTTGGTTATTTGACTACTCAAAGTTCCTTTCCTCCTGCAGCTTATGTTCTGGGCAGGGAGAGAAAACACAGGAAGAATAAGGGGGCGGGGGTGGGAAGGGTTGTTTCTGGAAATAGTCTGGGCTGGGCAGTTCCTGAAAAGTGTGCCTGAAAACTTCAAATGAAGGAGGAAATATGCAGGTAGGGGCCACAGGGCTCTGCGGGTGGGAGCCATCAGAGTGGCACGGATCACCTGGTGGGCTGCTCAGGGTGTGGACAGCTCACGAAGGCCAGGGTGGAGGCAGGGAGGCCAAGGCCACTGCATTACTCGGGGCTGAGGATGGGGGCTCCAGCCAGGGTGGAACAGTGGGCTGAGAGGAGCTGAGTGCAAGCGAGGGTGGGTGGGGGTGTGATGGAGAGAAGGCTCGAGGCAAGCATCTGACACTTTCAACACCCTGAGCTTGTCAGGGCCTCCTGTCCTAAGGCAGGAGGTCTGGCTGGCAGCCAGCACTGCTAGACAAAGTGTCACAGTCCAAAGGGAGCCTAGAAACACTGTCGCTGCCAGACTGGGGTGGACACCCACTCTTCAGGCTCCTAGCGCAGGCTCCTAGCGGATCCCAGGAGTACCCCATACCTAACTGCCCTTGAGGAGTGACTAGGGGGAAGCATGGAGAGAATTCCAGGAGACGGTTTAGCACCTGGAGTGCACAAGGAGGGCAGAGGAGGGTGACAAGCAGTCCTAGCAGGGGGATGGTTCCGCCTCCTTCTTTGGGGCCCTTCCTTTACTTTCTGCTGCCTGGAGACAAGCCATAAAGGTTTATGGCTAAGTCACGCCTTACTATAACTGCCTTCCCAGGCTCCAGGGCCACAACCTGGAGCTTTTTGTAAAATTCAGACTCAGCAGACCAGAGCCTGTATCTCCCCCATGCCCCTCCCCCCACGTCACCTCTGCCCCCTGTGCAGCCCAACGGGCACAGTACCTCCTGAAGGTAACATATGACATTTCTCTACACTGTGGACAGGTAAAAGGAAGCAGTAAAGAATTGGCTCCAGCCCTGACCGGTTTGGCTCAGTAGATAGAACGTCAGCCTACAGACTCAAGGGTCCCAGGTTTGATTCTGATCAAGGGCATGTACCTTGGTTGCGGGCACATCCCCAGTAGGGGGTGTGCAGGAGGCAGCTGATCGATGTTTCTAACTCTCTATCCCTCTCCCTTCCTCTTTGTAAAGAAATCAATAAAATAGATTAAAAAAAAAAAAAGAATTGGCTCCAGACACAATTTGAGTGAACCAAGGGGGCACCCTGCTTTCGAGCTGAGAGGATCAAGAACAGAACTGTGTACAATTTCACCAGCAACCAGAAAGACAAAGTTTATGGTGAGACATGGTGAGTGAGATACGGGTCCTCCACAAGGGAGTCGTGGAGGCCTGCTGCTGCTCATTCTGAGAGCTGGCGAGGCATTGCTTCCTGACTGTTCCAAGCACTGCTGTTTGACACTTGTTTCATCCCAAGAATATGACCGCAATGCGAGATTGAAGACGCGTCACTTCCCGAGTGTGGTCAGGCAGGTCCTGCACCGTCCCTCACCCTACTCCCTCCCAAGTCCTCCTGCCCTGGCGTGGGAACCTGGGAATCCTCACTGGCTGTGTGCTTGCTTCACTTTCTTTTTAAATTTGTTTAAAATATATTTTTATTGGTTTCAGAGAAGAAGGGAGAGAGATAGAAACATCAATGATGAGAGAGAATCATTGATCGGCTGCCTCCTATTGGAGATCGAGCCCAAAACCTGGGCCTGTGCCCTTGACCAGAATCGAACCCCGGACCCTTCGGTCTGCAGGTCGACACTCTATCCACTGAGCCAAACAAGCCAAGGGACTTGCTTCACTTTCAAAAGCCAGTTAGGGATTTTTTTTTTTTTTCAAAATTGACTGGTTGGGTCCTGTCACTGCAAAGCTGACCCATTTCCTCCCATCTTTTTGATACTTTTACATCTGGAGATTTTCATATTTCTCTAAGATCTTCTAGCTAAATACTTAAGCCTGGGTCTTTCTTACAATCTAGCTCTTTGGTGTTTTTTTCTCTCTCCTTCAACTCAGCAACAAGAGTGTGGATTTGGCTTATCCCCAAAGCCTGCCCTGCTCTGAATCATCCAAATCTAGGGAGCCTTCACCAGTGCCTGAGATTTATGAGCCTGAAGAAAACTCTGCATCCTTGCAAATGTCATCTGCTGAGACACTCCACACAGACTGCAGTCTCTTCTCTTCCTTCCTCCATGGACCAGCTTATTCAGACCAGCCCTGATTCTCCCACCAGTCCCAGCGCAACACTACCCACCTCTGTACGGAACAGGACAGGGAAGGAGGAGAAAGCCCAGGTCAAGAAACAGAAGATCCGACCCGTCTGCTCACAGACCCAGCTCTGTGTACTCAATGAGAGATTTCAGACAGAAACATCTCAGCCTCCAGCAGAGGCAAGAACTTTCCAACATCCCGGACCTTAGCTACAAACAGAGTAAGACCTGGTTCCAGAACCGGAGAACGAAATGTAGGAGGTGGCAGAAATACAACTGGCCAAAGAATAGCCACCGTGTGACCCCGTGAGCTCAGCAACTACAGACTCCCCGGGCCTCTCCTCCTGCCACCGGGGATGCCTGGCGAACGCTTCTGGAAACCGTTCCGTGTGGAGCAACCATTCCTGGGCCAGCCCGTCTTGGAACTGCCCTGCCTGGAACTGTCAGACCTGGTGTCCCCAGGCCTGGAACAACCAATTCCTTAGTTATGGAGAGGAAGCCCTGCAGCCCCAGATCCAATTCCGGCAAAATCCTGTCAGTGATTTGGAGGCCTCCTTGGAAATTGCTGGGGAAACCTATGATGCAATACTACAAGCCCCTAAATATTATGGTGCCCAGCAATCCGCGGGTTCATTCCCAGATTATTCCATGAGCATATCGCCTGAGTCCACGAACATATAGCCATGAACAGAGTGTGATGACGGGTATATTACTCAATCTCAGTTTGGGCAGTGGCTGTATTACCTCTCCTAGGATTTTTCTACGTATCTCTGCCTTGATGTGCTGCTTCTCATTATGCCTTCTGTGCCAATTTGGAGGGTGGGGGTCGGGTATGATTGGAGTCTAAGTAAAGAGGCTTTGTAGTCTTGCTGCTGTTAGACAAATGATAAAAGATGCCTCTGGCTATAGATAATTAGATATAATCCTAGATCTAGTATTTGGATAACTCTAGATCTAGAATCTTAACCTCAAAAATAGAAAGTAAAAGTACAAAGGTGTGTGATAAAGGATTACTCATGTTTTCTGGGATTGGGAGGCTTGTTAAAATCCTCAATTCAGGTGAATGGTTAAGCTATAATGTGCTTCACTGATTTCCTCTGCCCCTTTTGCTGTTTTACTACAACCTTTAATTTGTTTATTACTCAAGTATTTGTAGATGTTTTTTGTATTTTGCTGTCATGACAATAGTACCAGTTTGGCTGGTTGGTTTATAAGTTTACATACAAATAAATAAAACATCTACTTTACCATTAAAAAAAAAAAAAGCCAGTTGGGAAAATGACTATCAGACGCTGTGGTCTGTGGACAGAAAACCTTGCTTATGTGAGCAAATCCTGCTGACGTGCCTGCCAAGTGAGACATCACAGCCAGGCGGTGACGCGGCGACCGGCAGAGGCTGTCACTTCCCCCGGCGACTAGTTCCTGTGGACACAGAGGGGAGGCTCTCCCGCGCTCTGCACTAGTCCCGCAAGCTGTGCGTCTGGGCGTCTGCCCTCCACAGCGCCCGCTCCAGCCAGGGCCCTCACTTCTGCACTTCCCTGGAAGGCACTGGAAGTGGTCACCCTAGGGTTTTTTAAAATACATTTTTATTGATTGTAGAGAGGAAGGGAAAGGGAGAGAGAGAGAAACATCAATGAGAGAGAATCATGGATCAGCTGTCTCCAGCATGACCCCCACTGGGGATCAAGCCCATAACCTGAGCATGTGCCCTTGACGGGAATTGAACCTGGGACCCTTCAGTCCGCAGGCCTATGCTCTATCCACTGAGCCAAACCGGCCAGGGCCACCCTAGGTTTTTTCAGGCGTCCACAGCTGCCTTCACCTGGGAAGGTGCAGTTGACCCCAGGGGACATGGGCATGAGCACCACAATGAGAAGGTCCTGGGACTGGCTGCAGCCACCCTGATATTTAAATGTTTGGAAATTTCATAAGTAAAAAACTTACTTGGGATATTCCAATTCAGCTTAAAATTATGCAGTGGGCTAGCCAAACAGTTCTTCCTTCACAAAAATGAAACTTATGGTAAGTGCCAGAACTCTAGAGAACAGAGGACAGGTTCCAAACAAGACACACAGACGTGCACAGACGAGACACACAGACGAGACACATACAGACACCCACAGACAAGACACACACGAACATACACACAGATGAGACAAGATACAGGGCTGCTCCGAGTGGGGACAGAGCAGCAGCCAAACAGAAAGGCTGTGGAACTCCACTTTCCTCCCAGCCTTCACACCACGTCTCACTAGATCAGACTGCACTTAATTCTTATTATTAGTAGAATAACTTTATGAAAGAAAGCTTTCAAATGACCACTCTGAGAAAAACGTAAAAAAATTTTACTACAAAATTGATGAGGCAGTAAAAGCAACCTATTCTGCATTTTTCAAAAGGTGCTGGGCATCGCCCGGCCAGTGTGGCTCAGTGGTTAAGTGTCAACCTATGAACCAGGAAGTCATGGTTTGATTCCTGGTCAGGGCACATGCCCAGGTTGCAGACTCCCAGTGGGAGGTGTGCAGGAGGCAGTCGATTGATGATTCTCATCATTGATGTTTCTCTCTCTCCTTCTCCCTTCCTCTCTGAAATCAAGAAAAATATATATTTTGAAAAAGTTTTTTTAAAAATGGTACTGGGTGTGGACATGCCTGCAGAAACAAAATGGAACTTCAGAATCACATGTAGAGTGCCACGGAAGGTGACGGTTTATCCAGTTTACATGACCAATGCGACAGCACAATCTGAGTTTATGGGTAATCACTACGGTCAGGACTTCCATTGCCCCACACCTCGGCCCTCACACACAAAGACACCGTCAGATTTAACGATGTAGTAACTGCACACGTGAGCGATCTTATACAGCATACACTAATAAGAAAAGGTGGTGAAAACAGAATCCAGGGAGAGAAACCAAGATGGTGGCATAGGTAAACACCGGAAATTGCTGCCTCCCACAACAACTTCAAAAATACAACGAAAAGACAAAACGGACATCATCCAGAACTACAGAAAGGCTGGCTGAGTGGAAATTCTACAACTAGAAGGAAAGAGAAAAGCACACTGAGACTCAGAGGAGGTGTGGAAGTAAAGTGCAGAGGTACGCAGGCTCGCGCGCACGCACGCAAAGGGGCTGGTACCTGAGGCCGCAGCTGTCTTTTTGAATTGGGAGGGAGTCACAAGCTCCCGACTGCTCTGAACTCCGGTTCCGGGAAGTCTCTGGGGACCCAGAGCTCATACGGGGAGAAACTGGACTGTCTGGCAGCAGGCAGAACTTGGAACTTGAGGGCGGCTTTCCCTCAGAGGTGCTAACGGCAATTACCGGGACACTGAGTGGCGGGCACCCTTAGGGCAGGCTTGAGGATCAACCATAGCTGCTTGCTCCGCCCTGTTGATTCCTAGACCCCGCCCCACCCAGGCTGTGCGCAGAGGCTTTTGCATATGAATGCCCTGGCCTTTTGCAACCTGAAAATTACCTAACAAATTGCAGCTGGGCCAGACAGGCCCAGAACTTCCAAGAGAAGTGCCCAGCCCCACAGCAGCTTGCATTGCTTCACAGCTGGGCCTCATCTGGGCACCTCCAAACCCCAAAAAAGGAAGGGGAATCTGCAGATCTCTTCTTAGCTTCTGCTGGGTAGCCTCAGGCAGAGGCTAGATTAGCACCTCCTTAGAGATCCAAGAGCCAGTGTACCCAGTGGTCAGAGTGGGACCATCCAGATCACAACTCCTCAGATCTGTAAGGGACACACTCAGGGGGCAGACTCAGTGAGCACCAAA
>NW_005871927.1:80662-95864 GCF_000147115.1 Myotis lucifugus
CAGGTAACTGGGGAGGCTGAGCCACTGGACCCTATAGGATACCTAGCACACAAAACCACTCCTACCACACAGGGAAGCATAAAAATGCGGAGACAAAGAAACAGATCACAAATGACAGAAATGGAGGAAAGCAAACTACTGGATATAGAGTTCAAAACCACGTTTATAAGGTTTTTCAAGAATTTTCTGGAAACCGCCGATAAATTTAGTGAGACCCTGGAGGATATGAAAAAAGACCAACTAGAAATTAAGCATACACTGACTGAAATAAAGAATATTATACAGAGATCCAACAGCAGACAAGAGGATCCCAAGAATCAAGTCAAGATTGAAATACGAAGAAACAAAAAATACCCAACCGAAAAAGCAAAAAGCAAAAAGAATCCAAAAATATGAAGATAGTGTAAGGAGCCTTCTGGGACAACTTCAAGTGTACCAGCATCAGAATTATAGGGGTGCCAGAAGAAGAGAGAGGGCAAGATATTGAAAACCTATTTGAAGAAATAACGACAGAAAACTTCCCCTACCTGGTGAAAGAAATAGACTTACAAGTCCAGGAAGCGCAGAGAACCCCAAACAAAAGAAATCCAAAGAGCACCACACCAAGACACATCATAATTAAAATGCCAAGAGCAAAAGACAAAGAGAGAATCTTAAAAGCAGCAAGAGAAAAAAAGTCAGTTACCTACAAGGGAGTACCCATACGACTGTCAGCTGATTTCTCAACAGAAACCATGCAGGCCAGAAGAGAGTGGCAAGAAATATTCAAAGTGATGAATAGCAAGAACCTACAACCAAGATTACTTTATCCAACAAAGCTATCATTCAGAATTGAAGGTCAGATAAAGAGCTTCACAGATAAGCAAAAGCTAAAGGAGTTCATCACCACCAAACCAGCATTATATGAAATGCTGAAAGGTATTCTTTAAGAAGAGGAAGAAGAAAAAGGAACTCTTACCATTTGCCACAACATGGATGGAACTAGAGAGCATTATGCTAAGTGAAATAAGCCAGTCAGAGAAGGATAAATACTACATGATCTCACTCATTTGTGGAATATAATGAACAACATAAACTGATGAACAAGGACTGATCCAGAGACGGAGAGGCATTGATTAGACTGTCGGGCCTTGGAGGGAAGGTAGGGGAGGGTGGGGGTAAGGGGGAAAGATCAACCAAAGGACTTACATGCAAGCATATAGGTCTAACCAATGGACATGGACAACAGGGGGTGAGGGCATGAGCGGGGGGGGGGGGGGGGGAGGTAGGGAGTAACGTGGGGGGATAAGGACACATATGTAATATGTAATATGTTAGTCATAAAAATATATTTAAAAAAAAGAAAAGGTGGTGAAGCCCTAACCGGTTTGGCTCAGTGGATAGAGCATCAGCCTGCAGAGTGAAGGATCCCAGGTTCGATTCTAATCAAGGGCATGTAGTTGCTGGCACATCCCCAGTAGGGGGTGTGCAGAAGGCAGCTGATCAATGTTTCTCTCTCATGGATGTTTCTAACTCTCTATCCCTCTCCCTTCCTCTCTGTAAAAAAATCAATAAAATAAATTTTTTTAAAAAAAGAAAAGGTGAAGACTATGCTGCGTTATTGGTGCATCTCTAAAAATGTAGTTTCATCTCCATCTCTCTCCTAGCATTTGTCTTCTAGCTTCTGCTGTAGTTAAGTATCAATGACCTGAATGTGAAACCCTCTCCCCTCACTTTTTTTTGTCCTCCAACCTCAGAAGAAATGACCCAAGGTCACACCTGAGGTGACTACTGAAGCGGTCAGAGTGGAAACGTCACGGGTGGCATGTGGGTGAGGCAGAGGCTAGGACGTCCATGGTGACTGTGCATTTGACCTCCGTGTCTGTGACTGACTTACAGAACCACCAGGATGCCCACACTGCCCACTGCTCTACCCACTGGGGACCTCAGCCTGTTGGGGAAGCTGTTTGTTCCAAATCCCATGGCACTCATGTGTCCCCAACTACACACGCTGCCACTTCCAAGCTCTCCACCCCTGGGCAGAAGACAAACGTGAGCACAGAACTGAGAAGCCTACAGAACCAGCTGGTGTGAGCCGATGAAACCATGAGGCTGAAGTGCGAGACCTCCAGCCAGCCGCATGCCCCAGCCGAAGCCTCCACCTTGTCAGGGCACGGTGTCCCCTTCACAGTGCTGGGCAAGTGGCCCTCCAGCTGCAGGACCAGATGAAAGCATTGCCATCACCAAGCCCTGAAAACAAAAGGTTTGTTTGCAATGATGATTAAAACTTTTTTAGAGGCATTTTGGTCATTCTCGAAATCAAAGCATAACCTTTATTTTCAATAGAACTGCGCAGAAGAGATGGTTTGTTAATCCACCAGGAAAGAGTCTCTAACCACAGACAGCACCAAAATATATATTTGAAAAATTAAAAAACACACAGCCCACCCATCACACACACGTGTCCCCCAAAGCCACACAACCCAGACCGAAGGGAAAACAAACCAAACTCGATGCCCTCACACACAAGAAGTCTTTGAGTTAGGGTTTACAAGTTTATATAGTCTCTGTCATGAAAAAACAAACAAAGGCCAGGTGAAAGGGCAACTTGTACGCGGAGACAGGAGAATGAAGAACGCGTGTCATCTGCCCACAAGCTCTCAGAAAGCAGGACAATGACCAGTGCTTCCCGTAGACTCTGGGGGGCCTGGAGGGTCACTGGTGTCCATAACAGGACAGTGCAGTGGCCAGGGAACCCTTCAGGAGCAGGACACCTCAAGCGCCAGGGGCCACTGCCACTACCTTCAGGATGTGCCGCATGCGGTCGGCACCAGGCTTCCGAAGACAAGGTGTCATTCACTGCAAGCTTTCCAGCGCTCAAAAGGGCCATTATTCCTTTAAAAAAGGTGCTGGGCTCCCCAAAAGTAAAGGGGGGATAAGAGTTTCTACTGCAGTAAAAATCTCCCAGTCAAGCCGGACATTCCAGCGAGTCCGTGTGATGACACACGGGGTCCCCACACAGGTCTACTTGGGCTCCTCGATGACGCCTTTGCTGAGATCTGTCATTTTGGGGTACTTTACTTTCTTCTGGTCCAGCTCATTCTGAGCCCAAAGGAGCAATTTCAGTAACTTGGCCAGTTTGGGTGTTGACTCCCGGTTCTCATAATCCAGGACAGCCTGGTTCACTTCGCTCCACACCTGGAAAAGACACGTCCAATCAGCCAGCCACACGCAGGCAGCCAGAGAGTGTGTTACAGCACACATTTTATCCATCTGCAGAGGCCTATAACCACTGACACACAGGAGGCCCTCTGCATGACACACACACACATTCCTGCCCACAGGGAGCTCACAGTCCAGTTGGCAAATGTCACACCGGGCCTAGATGGCAGTTCAGTGCCATGAGCCGGCCTGGAGGGAACTGCAAAAGAGGAAGGAGCAGGCAGGGGTGACAAGCTCCATCCTCAAAACCTCAGGGAGCTTGCTGTGGCCTGAAGGACAGTGGAGGGGCCATGGGAGGACAGGCAGCTGTACTTGGGGCAACGACTGACGAAATGTTGGCTGGAATACAGGACCAGCAGTGAGGACAGGAAGCTTCAGAAACAAGTCTGGGATTTTAAATAAAAAATACTTAGGACCCCTATTTGTAAGAGGCTCCAAATACACAGGAGGACGGCTAAGATAAATGAGAAAAATCGGCAGAGCTTGGATACAGCTGACCCTTGACCACCACCATACATGGATTTTTCGATAAGCACAGTTGGCCCTCCATACCCAAAGGTGGGTTGTGCCTCCACTATTGGGATCCGTTGGAGGTGAGGGGCAGCTGCATGCCCTATCACACCATTTTATACAAGGGACTTGAGCCTCCAGAGATTCTGGTACCCACTGGGGGTGTGTGTCCTGAAACTAACCCTGCCGTGGTTATGGAGGAACGACTGTAGTTAGGTTCCATAGGAGTCAAAGTCATACATGTGCCCAGAAACCCCACATTGTTCAGGGTTGCTGTGCTGCTGGGTAAGGTCACAGCACGCTGCGCCTAGCTCCACACGATGAAGAACAGAACACCAGGAAGAACTGGTGCTATCACACCAGTGCCACACGCCCAGCATGATGTGTCCCTCACTCAGTCACCCCATGTGGGTTCTATACCTTCTGCCTCTGCATCATATTCAGAAGATCTCCAAAGGGCGAGTCCTCGGGATTATCGAAGGCCAGCAGGGCCAGCGTGCGCTCCATCTCTGTCAGGCACTCCCTGCTCTCCTCCCCCTGCTCCGCCAGCTGCGTCTGCGCGAACTCCAGCGCCGCCTCGGTCTCCCGCTGGCGGATCAGCTCGATCAGGTGCTGTTGCTAGTCAGGGGCCAAGGCGCACAGACTTACACACTGCACCTGGGCCAGCAGCCCCTAGCGGCACCAGGCTACTCTCTAGTCAAAAGGACCGCTTAAAGGACACTTTTCTAGCACCTGAGTTATTAAATTTGCATTTTAAAATCAAGAAACCACTTCTGAAATACATAACACAACAGCTAACTCAAACCCCTTCCCCACGTAAATTAAACGATGTTCTATTAACACAGATTCACCCGACACTTCTGAATCATCACAGGTCACCTATCAGGGGTCCACAGAGCAGACAACTTTCAACCAAAACTCACCTGCAGGTGGAAGTAAAGGTAGCGGTTGGTGTCCAGCAGTTCTGGGTGGAGGCTGTTGATCAAGGCGATTGCCTCCTGAATCTGCCCCTTTAGGATCATCTCACGGATTTTGATCCGCTCATCAAGGGTTTCTAGATCCACACTAGGCTCAATCCCGGACTCCATTCGAAACTTCTCTGCAGCTTCCTTAAAGCCCTCTGTAAATGAAAACTGGCCTCACTGCTCAGAAAGTCAGCAAGACATTAAACACAAAGCCTCTTCATCGCTGTCTGCCCCATCGCCTCGAGTAAATCACCCCCACATGAACCGTACTTCCTCAGGGACTGGGTGTTAGTATCTTTGTGAATTCCTGGGTAGGCCTTGATATACAGAAAGTGAAGCCAGACATATTGGCGTGGGCTCCCTGAAGGAGGCTGCAACCCAGATCCAGTTGCAGAGCAGCTGCAGGTCTGTTCCAGGTGAGGCAATAACTCACAGCCTCAAGGACCCGGCCCCTCCCTCCTCTCCACTGAGTCCACAGCCCCCACTCTGAAGCAGACGGTTTGCCCTTCTCTATATACACACACAGCCACAAGCTCACGTTTCCTCCTCACCTGTCAAAAAGTCTCAGCAGAGGCCAGTGGGGAAGGGGCACTCAGAACTACCAGGAAGGAGACTCCTCCCTTGTGGAAACGTCTGGGCTCCCCACCAATGCAAAACCCCCTTTCCTTTCCACTATCACAGAGGACGGCATGTCAGCTACAGACCACTTGCTTCCCTCATGGTCTGCCCTCCCTGTCTCCTTTGAGTTGAGCACCTTCTAGAAACAGTGCAATATAATTTACCAGACTGGCCAGGGGAGATCACTCAGGCTTCAAATGTATTTTAGAACATTCTTAATGATCTTGATTAACTGCAAAAATATCAAAAGCCAAAAAAATTGATTTTTGCCTCAGGTACTATTATTTCAGAGACAGGAATAATGACCTCCTAGCCCAGAGAGGACATCTTTAACGTGATAATATACAAATCTGGTATGCTCACACTGGGTTTTATAATGCCAGCACAAACCTAACTGCACACAGAACTTCAGTAGTAAACTCTGAGTGTGTACACAAAAGGGAGCATCTGTAGCATCCTGACTGCAGGCTGTTACCTGTGACTAGGTAGTTCATGATGAGGCGATTCATGTCTGCTCGCTGCACGTGTAAGTTGTTGAGCTTTTCCATCCACTCATCTTTTGTGATTTCATCAGGTTTTTCTGTATAACTCATTCTGCTTTATTTCTACAGGGGAAAAACATTTTAGGAATTGGTGAAGAATTCTCCAACAATTGTGATCGCTTCAGAAATAACACAGTGATATAGTAAGAAGCAATAGAGAGCGGGAAGATACTTTAACTCTGGAGAACAGCAATGCAAAGGGCCTCTGACCCCAGCACAGCGTTAGGGACCAGGAAGAAGACTTGGTGTTCAGAAGGCCGCTTTCATGAATGCAAGAAAGAGCCAGGGATCAAAGAACCAAGAGGTCATCTGAGGTGGGACTGAGCGAGCCTGAGGAGGGAGTTTAGATAGCGTCTCTCCGAAGTGCAAAGGGCAGCTGCCAGAGGTATGAGCCAAAGCATTACATATTACATCCACACTCAAGAGGAACTGGCAATCGACCACCAGACCAACAAAAACTAAGAAGTGTCACCACCAGCATCACAAAGACCCAGCGTTGTCCCGAGCTCTCCTTGCCGCCAGAGCAGCGGCAGCTATGAAAAATGTGTCAGCCCTCATGAGGCCAAACACAAGTGCTCCTACAGCCCCAAGACTACGCCCGCCACACCAGACTCGAAAACTCACCACCCTCACCAGACATGCAAGCCTGTCCACAGAAACACTGCTCCAGATGGCAGGAACACAGAAGCCATGCGCCACACGTCCAGCCAACAGCAGCATGGACCAGCAACTGTGTTCCCAGGACCACAGCCCCAGGCTCCAAACCCTTGGGCGGGTGTGTGAGGATCCAGAACTTTTCAGACCACACAAAACCTACGTGACAGTCTACACCAGGGGTCCTCAAACTTTTTAAATGGGGCCAGTTCACTGTCCCTCAGACCGTTGGAGGGCCGGACGATAGTTTAAAAAAAAAAAAACTATGAACAAATTCCTATGCACACTGCACATATCTTATTTTGAAGTAAAAAAACAAAACGGGAACAAATACAATATTTGTATTTGCACGTGGCCCGCGGGCCGTAGTTTGAGGACCCCTGGTCTACACTATATGACATGGTGCCCTCTTGGGTTTGGGGCAGCACCCCATTATCACACATCATCTCTTCTGTGCAACGGGTGAGTATTAGTGCTGAGGGGAATATAGGCCATTCAACAGCCTCCACCTCAAAGAGATTAAAAACAAAAGCAAGCACTTGGTTTTCAGAGCTATTTGGATTTAGTTTGCTGAGACGGGATTGTGAGCGAGGGCTCACATGGCAGAAGTTACCAAAGGGGTTGAAATGAATGAAGACAGCTACGTGGACTGCTCTTAGGAACGAGCTGATGAATATAGCAAAGTGCAGCAGAGGCCCACGTGTGGCAGACAGTTTAGTAAAGAACAAAAGCAAGGCAAACTGCATAACATGTGCTTTAGCAGTAAACACACATGAAATGGGAAATTGAGGAGGTGCCACCAAGAAGGAGGGGTGGACAGGTGCCGGCCCTGGGAGAACCACCTGGGCTTCTGAAGTGGGGGTGCCACCACAGTCCACTTCCTTTTGATTTCTCGTCACTGACATACCCATTAGGAACACTGCTTTATAGACAGCAAAGTACATGCTCAATGCTTCAATACATTTTTAAAAATTTTAAGATAGCCAATGTGGAGTGGTGAGAGTTGAGCAGAAAGACCACTAAGGAGCCACCCAAACAAGAGGGACCAGGGGCAGATGTGCTGGGGACACCCGTGGGCCTTGCTGCTGGGACGACTGGAAGGCTGAAGCGAGCCCCTGAAGGATGGGCGCCACAGTGAGGAGGCGGGGCTGGGCCAGGAACAGGTTTGGGGAGCAGGGCCAGTTTGGGCTGCCGTCAGACATGCGGCTAGGCAGCTCCAGGAGGCACCTGGATTACAGGTCCTGAGCTCCGCGCTGGGAGCATTAATCAGGGAAACACTCGCCAGGAAGTAGGGACAGCAGATCACCCAGGGAGGCAGTGTGGGTATGGAAGCAGAGGGACACAAGACAAAGTCCTGGCTCGTGGGAGATCCAACTCTCGGAGAGCACCGGAGACAAACCCGAGAGACGCTGTTCTTCACGCCACCCCTCGCGGACGCGGCCCACGGCGAAACTCAGATCAAACTCTCACTCCCACTCGGGACAAAAAGACACCCGTCTCTGAGTTCTCAGGGGACAACCACACCGCCGGCACCGCTCCCGGACGGCGAGAGAGACTTCCGACAGCGACCACTTCGGAGAAGTCAGCGGCCAAACTCCAGCAGACACAACGGAACAGTCCGGCTCCGACGGGGGCACTCGCTCCCCGAGCAGCAGGCTCCGTTCTCGTCGGTTCGGTGCTGCAGGAAGCAGTTGTTATGAACATCGATCTCCTGGCAAAGACGCCAGTGCCGTGTCTCAGTATTCTGCTTCCGAACGCCAAGCCGCCCCGGCGGTATTCTCCCGGTAGGACCACAGCGCCGGGCAGCTTCGGCCGGAGCAACCGGCAGTTTGACTTGCAAATCCAGGGGGCGACGCCGCCGCCGCCTGAGAACAAGCCGCGACCTGACACCTGCTCCGACCTGGGACCCCTGAAGACCCCGCGCAGGTCCGACCCCTCTCCAGCCCCCTTTTTGCCCCGCCGTGCTCCGCGGGGACGCTCGGCCCGACTGCCGGGGCCCACCAGGGCCATCTTACCGTGTGGATCCCGCCTCCCGCGCTGCGCAGTCTCCGCGGCCGCTCTGGGGGCCGGGCGGCGGGGAGGGGCGGCGGCGAGGGGCAGGGGGAAGCGGAGGCGGGGGCTGCGACAGAGGCGGGGCGGGAACGAGAGAGCCGACGCACCGGCAGCCGTCCCCTCAGCCTCTTCCCGCGAGATCGCGCGATCGCGAGCCGGCAGCCAATCAAGTGCTCCCGCGACAGGGCGTGGCGCGGCGGCTGCCCGGAAGCGCGGAACTACAGCTTCCGTCCTGGCGCTGAACGCTCTAATCGGCGCCCTAGCTCTACGGGTTGGCGCGAGAGTCAAAAGGCATCGTCCGCCTCTGGGCAAAATGGCCGCTGTGCAGGCGTCGCTGTGGGAGTACTTCGCGGGAGGAATGCAGCCGCTAGACTGAGTCCGAGGCGAAGGTGCCAGCATCCCTTCCGTCGTTTGTGTGAGCCCGGAGGGCACGGGACGGGGGGGGGCACAGGAGCCGGGGCCCCGCGCCGCCCCGAGTTGAGGTTCCTCCGGACCAGCCGCACAGGCCCGGGAGGAGCCGCCCGAGCGCGGCCAGCAGGAGCTCCCCGTTCAGTTGTGGGGTTCCGGCCGTGTCGGGAGCGCGCACCAGCTCGCTCCAGATGCGGCAGCGGGGTCCCAAGCGGCGCGGCGCGCGCCTGAGGGACGCGGAGGCGCACCGACACCTTGGCCGGGGCTTTCGGGTCGCAGCCCGTCTGCTCTAGAAGAATGCCGGCTCCGAGCAGGGCCCGGCTTCCCCGTCGCGGGAGAGGGAGGTGGAGCGATGTCGAGCGCTTCGGGAAGGCAGCGGAGGCAGCCCCGTCGCGCCCCTTTGAACCCGAGGGAGCCTTTTATTAGTAGGTGCTTCTGTACGCCGAGCTGAACCGAGACCCCGGGAGCATGGCGGGGGGGGGGGGGGGGCGTGATCTGGTCACCCTCCCACTGTATCTTCACCTGCATGTATTTCCTGTTATGGATGATGCCACGAAGTCCCAAGGCACTGGTTATGTCATAAGTTTCTTTGCATGGGTAAAAGCAACAGTAATATTTTAATGTGTAACTCCTGCTGATGTAACGTAGACTGTGTTCAGCATAGTGCCACCTAGAACAAATGGGGTGGCCTGGGGTCGGACGGCAGCCCTGCTGCAGACCCGCAGGGGCACAGGCGGCACCCCTGTGTGGCTCGAGTTGACTGTGTCCCTCAGACCTGTCTGGTCGAGAGTTCGAAATACACAGACTGGTTAGGAGTTGACCCTTCTTCTTTTTTCCAATTTAAGTTAATATGTATCATCAATACACACGTACATATACATAAATGCACACAATATATATGTTCACGGCCACATCTGTAAATGCTTCAAGGGTTCTTTTTGCCTGGCCCAGATGTTGTAATCGGATGTTTGGCCAGAGGCGGCGCCACTGAATGAAGAAGGGACGTTTTTCAGTTAATGTCCACGTTTTCCTTTTTTTAAAAAAAACACTTGCAAAATTTTGTTTTTGGCTTTTTTGACTTTGAAATCCTCTTACCTTCATGCTTTAAGTGCTTACTTTGTGTTGGAGGGAGAGGAATTTTGTGTCTGACAGGCTCCCAGGATTTCTCATTCCTCTGCACAACCATAAAAGGCAGTGGGCTGACCTTCCACCTTTATAGACAGAGTTGGGCGCTCTTGTTTTTCCTTGGGTTCCTTTGGAAGCAGTTGGTTCAGTTCGGAGCTCAAAAATCTCCTGCTGTGGAAGGATGATTTATGGATGTTGATTTTGTTGAAATGCAGAGTAAGAACCTTTAGGGTATGCTTTCACAATCCCTAAGAGCTCAGCCTCTGTTGTTGTTCTTGGTGTTTCCGCCCGAGATGCCTTTCTCATTTTCACCGTTTTGTTTTAGTGAGCCAGGCTAGAGCAGGAATGAATTTATACAATATTTCTATTCTGGACATATTTTTAAACACTCTCACTTTTTACTTACTTTTATTTTGGAAAAAGAACAATCTCACACTGTAGCCTGTACAATTGTAGCTGCCCCACTGCCCTTAGCCCCCTGAGGTCAGGCTCATGGCGAAGGCAGGCAGCTGCCTTGTCTGGGCGGCCACTCCTCACCCATGGAGGTTCCAGCTTTCCCTGCTGCTCCCCACCAGGTTCAGCGCAGAAGAGGTCTGTGGGCTCGGTTCTCGCTTCTCTGTTAGGCACTCCATCAGCCTGGGAGGCAAACTGCTGTGCTCTTAAACTGCTTTTCTGTTGGCGTCTGTGGACAACACTCATTTTCTTGGCTTTATTTGCTGTGTTCCTTTAGACTTAGAGATTGTTGAGATGAAACCTACCAGCAAGGGAATGCAGTTTTAATGCCTTGTACTTACTAAGATATTAATTTCTCCTGAAATTGACTTTATTTACATTGCACTGAACTCACCGGGAAACGTAGACATTTCAGAGTTACAGGACCATCCAAAAGCTATTGACCAGTGCTATTATATGTGCACAGCTCAACTTGTCTCAGTAGCAGAGCTAAGACGGGTCAGAGAGGCGAGAGGTAGAAATACTCCAGCTCTCTGGAGGGGCGGAGGAGCTGAGGACTCCCGATTTTCAGTGCCCTGACTTCTCCGCAGTCCTTGCACCTCGTTTAGATACTGGAATGACCCAGAGGCCATGTCCTGTTGCTTTCCTAATTAAGTCAGTCTCACAGTGTCTTCAGGTGAGGACACCATCCCTGATGGAGCAGCAGCTAGTCAGTGCAGAGAAGTCCCTTAGGCCGCAGTGGTCGGCAAACTGCGGCTCGGGAGCCACATGCGGCTCTTTGGCCTCTTGAGTGTGGCTCTTCCACAAAATACCGACTTCTGCGCATGGGCCACGAAGTTTCAATCGCACTGTACGTGCGCGCCCGCACATGGTATTTTGTGGAAGAGCCACACTCAAGGGGCCAAAGAGCTGCATGTGGCTCTCGAGCAGCAGTTTGCCGACCACTGCTTTAGGGTGAACACGGTACTGTCCTCCCACCCTCCTCCCTTTCCTAGTCTTTCATGGCTATTTCTTCTTTGTTTTAAAAGACAAAAGTTTGGTGCGGCTCTCATTTGCTCCTTTGAACATGTAGCACTGTCACACCCCACAGCTAACTTTCTATAGCTCTTCAATATTGGCCACAAAGTTTAACTATTACTCCTATCTTTTCCTTGCATTACTTGTTTTTTTGTTTTGTTTTTACGTAACTTACCTCTCACCCTCAGTTCTTGAGCACTCTGCTTCTGAGACAGTTGGTAGCCTGGGAACAGCACCCAGCACCTCTCCGGGTAGGGATTGGGGTGCAGTGGTGGGACTTGCCCTCCTGTGGACCGAGGTCTGGGTAGCAGTGGCAGCCCAGTGCTTTGTGCCCTTTTGCTTTGATTGTGAAACCTTACAGCTGTTAAACAAAAATTTAACTTCCACAGCTGAAGCCTTTCAAAAATAAAAGGTTTATTAGGCTATTGGTAGCAAAAAAAAAAAGGCAGCCATTTTTGGGGTGCGGAGTCTAAACCACTTGTAGCCAGGCTAAGAGGGAAAGACAGACCCGCCCATCTGTCCGGGGTTTTGCTGCCAGCTTTGTACATTAGGTGGGTGAGAGAGGTGTCAGCCTCTGATAGGATTTATGTTAGCTTTGAGCAGGGTGGGGAAGGGGGTGGGGCTAGTTCTGGGTGGGCCCTCCTGGGATTAGCTGTCGCTGCAGATTGGGAAATTCATGTGCTAATCAGAGCGGGAGGCTCCTGGGGTTTGAGGTGGCTGGCTAGTCTCTTTTTTGGGTAATCACAAAATAGCCACCTGGAAATTAATTCTCAATTCTCACAGGTATGGAAGCAGACTTTCGTTAGAGCTGGTCCATAGCTATAAGTTAGCTGGCTTATATAAAATGTTAGAGTGGTAAAAATCAGGTTTTTAAAAAATAAAGTGATTGAAGCTTTTGTTAGCTATAAAAAATTACTAGATTTATCTGTTCCTAGGAATTTATATTCTAGCCGCAGGGAATGGTGGTTGTAACCTTTTCATTTTACATATTTTAATTCCACAAATGGTTAAGAGCACAGCCTCTGGGTATCAGGCACCCTGGGGCCCTGGAGTAGGGTGGGTGGGTTTATTGCCCCTTCCCTCCTCATGGTCCAGCCTGGGGCAGCCCAAGGACGACTGGGAAACATGGAAGGGCCGTAGTTCTCCACTGAAATGCGCCACTGCTTTCACTCCAGTAAGCCTTGGGCCAGGGTGTGTGTGAGGTCCGAGCCTTTCAGCCCATGACCCGAGTCAAAGGGCACCGGCGGGTTTTCCCCAACTGCTGGTGGAGGTTAGGGAGGCCAAGGGAAGGGGTTCAAGGGGTCTGACCTTGGCCTCCCCCCCCCCCCCCCCGGAGGTTGCTGGGCTGCTCCACGTCTCTGAATTCCAAATGAGAGTAACAATAAAACTATTTGTTGCTGCCTCGCTCGCTCGTTTTGAATTGTCCTTGGAAAGGGCCAGAACCTGGGAGAGGGGATTGGGGCTCTCAAGGTTGCACTTGATCCAGACGGTGTTCTGCTTTAGGGTTTTCATTTGAGACCAGGACCCTGCTTTCCAATGGGCTTTAATTCAGGGTGAGAAGAGGCTGAAAGCCAGGAAACGGTTTGTTGAAGGATTGATGAATTCCGGATCTTTTCTGCTTTGATAGACTTCCATGAGGTGTGGGGGTAGCAGGACCGGTCTAAACGTATTGGTAATGCACTAATCATATTTTTTCCACCAAGACTCAAACCCCATTGAGGCATGGAAGCCTGTTAAGCTTCCTGTCCCCTCTGGCCCTCTGAGCCACTCCTGTTGCCAGTCCACAGGACTTGGGGGTTTTTGTTATGCATTGGGGTTATCTAGGGAAGAATTTGAGACACTGGAGACTACTTTTAAATTTAGGTTAGTTATTAAAATAATTTTGTTAGGAGGAAGTATTCCTTCATTGGTAGAGTTCAACTAAAAAATACCCAATCTATATTCCAGAAATGCCTCTTTCACAGTGAGAAGCAGCTCCCTTTAGGAGGTGCAACAAGTGGGCTGGAATTACCTGAAGAGGTCAGAGGGGGAGAGCCTGACGCCTCCCACGGGAGGCGGCCCTCAGCCCCAGACCCAGTCAGCCTGCTGGGAGAGGACTAAGGCACAGCCCCGGCTGTGAGGGTCATCTCCAACTACAGTGGGGCTTCCCTCTGTCCCCATGGTCTCCCTTTCTGAAGCTTCCTCAGGCTTCCTTGTCCACTCTCGGCCCTGTCCTTAGTGCCTTTCACCCCTCCAAGCACCTGGCCTTATACTGTACCCCAAAGTTAAAATCTCAACTTGCAGAAAAACATTGCTGCTGGTTTGTGTTTTTTTGTTCTTTCATTTAAGGATCCTCAACTAAAGAGGCTGAGCAGGCAAGGTTCCCCCATTCTAACTCCCATTTAGGGGCCCTTTGTAGGGACGTTCATGTGATCTTCCCCAGTTCCCCAGCATGCCAGCCCCATTTTACAGACAACTTGCCCAGGATCAATCACCATGCTTGTTCAAACCAGTTTAAACTCGATGTGTTTGGTCTCTAACCTTCCCACTACACCTACCTGGGGGCAAACCTGAAGACACAAGATGGAAGAGCATAGAGCCCATCCCTGCAAGATTCCACAAGCAGAAACTAGCTGCATTGTATTCCCTTGAAGAAAACTGACAGGCCTTGTGGTCCTTAGAGATGTCTATTAAAAAGCACTCCTGATCCAGGCCCTGGTTCTCCTGCACATGCAAGCATCTCGGAGACCCGGTAGTGTCAGAGGGCACCTTTCCACTTTTTGCCTAGGGGTTCTGGCTTCCAAGGAACGTGGAAGTGGGGCTGTAGGGGCAAGTGATGGGAACAGAGGTCAAGAAGTTACTGCCCTTGGGGCAAATGTCCAGTGTCCACAGTGTCCAAGGCAGCAGGAGTTCCTCTCTGAGGTCGACTGATTACTTGGGGACAGGCAGATGCTGGGGTGTCACTAGTCAGCCCTAAGTGAAGAAAATCCACGTGGAGGGTTGCGCATCGGCCAGAGCCCTTTCCCTTTCTGTACAGTAACTGTCTCACCTTTTCCTCCAACCCTGTGGACAGGTGTGCCCAGGTTGCTTGTTTGCTTGCGTGCGTGGGCGGGCGGCTCGCGGTTCTCCTTGGCCCCCTGGGCTGCAGTCCAGGAGAAACTGAAAACGCAGGCTGGTGGGAAAGGGGCCCTGCGCCTTGCTCTTTTGCCCTCAGGAGCCCGCCAACAGGAACCGGGCCACTGTAAGCTCCTAGGGGTGCGGGGGTCTACCGTGGGCTCTCAGCCTGGGATTCCCGCCCTCCCCACCCCCACCACCGCTTTCGCCCCAGCTTTGGCCCTTGGGCTCGGCGCGCAGAGCGCATGCGCGCGGTGTGAAGCCTGTACCTGGCCTCCTTCCGTTTGCCGCACGGGGGCGCCGCTCAGGGCGCGGGTATCCTCTCTAGCTCCAGGCGTCTCGGTGGCCGGCGTCTTCCCGGCGCTTGGAGTGGCGGGCGGGCCCTCTAGCCTCCGCATCTCGGTGGCCGGCGCTGACCCCGCCCGCGCGCTCGTTCCGGGGCTCTCGGAGGAAATGGCAGCGAGATCCTAGGAGCCTGAGGAGCGGAGGTGAGTGGCGTTCGCGTAGCGGGCGAAAGGATCTGGGCCGCCGAGGGGCCGTGCTCTGACGATGCGGGAGGGTGAC
>NW_005871927.1:96118-99577 GCF_000147115.1 Myotis lucifugus
CGGCCCGCGAGCTGAGGGAGCCGGGTCCGGTCCCGGCGGGAGCGCACTGAAAGCGGAGAGAGCGAATGCGGTCCTGGGACCCAGGCACGTTCCCGGTGCGGCGAGCTGACACGCAGAGACGCCTGTTCCTGTGGTCGTGGAGCTGGTGGGGTTGAGTTGTTTGTTTACACTGGACGTCTCGGTGGCGAAGTTTCGCTCCAGAGCCTGTTCAGGGTACGTTCTGTTGGCTTCTGTGTAACCGGCTGGTTTTGACGAGCGCCGACTCTTGCGAGGGTGACGGCGCGGTGTGTGGTACGGAGAGACCCGCTCGCTTTCTCAGC
Organism: Myotis lucifugus; assembly: GCF_000147115.1. NCBI lineage: Eukaryota > Metazoa > Chordata > Mammalia > Chiroptera > Vespertilionidae > Myotis > Myotis lucifugus. Next base: position 96,439 of record NW_005871927.1, read on the forward strand.
GCCCGCGCCCGGCGGGAAGCGCGGTGTTGGGTTTTCTGGTGTCGCGGTGTGCCGTCCGGACTTTCGCCTCTGGCGCTCAGATCGTTAGCTTTCTCCTCGGTCCCCGCGCCCCCTGCCCCCGGCCAGGCCTAGAGACAGGAAGTCAACCAGCGTTCCTGCTTTGGGTCTGGCACCTCGTTGTGGGCGCTGGGAAGGGCGGCCTTAGGTGACAGCAGCGCGGTGACTTAAGCTGTAGCTGTTGAAGGTACCCTCTTCCTTGCCCGGGCCGTCGGTAACCATGTCCTTGTCGTTGGCACGCTGATGGAATGAGATTTGAGCCTCGTGTGCTAAGGGGCATATGTAGGAGAAAGGGGGTTTTAAGATCTTCTCAGTGTATTCACATACCTTGTATCTAGGTTGGTACGGGGGAAGCTGAGCCTCCCATTAGGAGTGTAACGGCTTGCAGTGGGCACGAGTGCCAGCTCGTTGTTTTGAGAAGGGTGCTTTTGTGTGCAGCCTGACCTCCAGCAGCTGAAGTGCAGGATTGCACGGCTGGGCTCTGACAAATGGTGGTTCCCTGGTTTCCCGGAGCCACGTAGGCCCTGACTGAAACATGCTTCCAAGAAAGGTGCTTTCAGCTGCGCGTTTTAAGGAAATAAGATCTCTGATCTTTGGAACGATTCCTTGATTTATTCAGCGAATATTCATTGCATCCTGTGTGCCAGGCACCAGGACAGAAGCAGCGACCAGAAAGTTGACCCTCCCAATCCTATAGACAACCTAGCGGGGACATGCGAGGTCATCCCAGCTCCTTCATTGGGCTCTGCGTTGTCAACCCTGCACCCTGGAGCCTAGAGCCCCGTTGCACGTGTCTTTGTGACTGATCCACATTGTAAACACGGTATAGTCATCTCAGAAGACCCAGCGCTGGCCGGGTTATAAACGTTTCGCCTAATGCATTTCCTCAGCACCGTTTTCTGCTTACCTGTGTTCACCTTGAGTTTAGGAATAACGTATCTTTTGTTTACTTCCGATTTTCCAAGAGCCTTTCCTTATTTTACTATTTTATTAAATGTAAGCTATTTCAAGCAAAGTGAGTTCTGTTCTCATAAGAAAAAGGGGCACAAGTAAAAAGTCGTATAATTGGCTGCTCCTCTTTCTTCCTTACTATTTGCTGGTACCCATGGTTACCAATTTCTTTCCTGGCAAAGGGTGGCTGTGAGCATGTGTGCTGTGAGCATCACAATGGCTTGTTGCAGACGTGTCCCTGGGACTTAGAGATGGGCACGCTTGGTGCTGCACGTGGGCCTTGGTTCATGGGCTTGCTTTCACGTGGGGAGAGGGCTTTGGAGTGGGCACTTTGGCTCCCAGTGCAGCTTGTGGGTCCTGCTGTTGATACTGTAAGTACCAGGGGGTGCCTAATTTCCTAGGAGTTCCATCCCTGTAGCCCAGGGACTGGTTCTTTCTAGTACATGTTGGCAAGATGTTCCAGGACCTGATTTTTCTTCAAATGTCTGTCCCATGATACCAAGTGACTTCATTTGACTCTTAACAGAGCAAAGATTGTGTTCACAGGCCAGCTCTCTGTTGTCCTCGGGTCCCTGAAGGGTGGCACTGTGTCCCCTTAGAGGCCTGACTTCTCATACCCCTGGTAGACTCAGCAAGGCCACTGAGAAAGCTTTTCCCTACAGTTTGACTTTTGCGTTTTCCTTACTTAAGTGGTGAGGTCACTTACAGTGTATGGAAATATAATATTACCCTTTTTATGGCCAGCGTTAAGTGACCTTGCTAATTCCATCACAGAGGTCTGTGATTGACAACTAATGGAAAGGCATCAGTCCGGAAGGAAGGGGCTAGAAACCGTTGACTCGAGTTCACTTGGTCCAGTGCCCACCTGATTTGCAGAGTAGTGGCTCTTGCTTAGGCCTCGTTTTATTTTTTGAGTAAGGTAAATTGTTACACCAAGTTGAATAGGTAATTGTATGTATTGTAATAAGAATGCCTGTAACCATGACAATAAAGCATACTTCAGCAGGTGGTGGTTACCTTGTGTGTAATTTACGAGGCAGATATTTCTCTCTTTGGGTATCAAACTTCGAAGCTGTGGTTTTGTTTTTCATATGCTGATACAGACACTTGGGTGGTACTTAGTACACCTTTATAAGACTGTAAACGGGGGCTTTTTTCCAATATAAAGATAGCTTTACTATGGTTTGGGTTATAAAGATAAATACACATATAGAAAATTAAAGCAATATTTAAAAAAAGAAGAAAGCAAAAACACCACTGAGCTAAGCCATTTGGGCCTGACATTGTCATTTTAATAGGTGACTTCCATCATTCATTGCATGTTTGCCTGCTGTGAGCCCTGACCAGTCTTGACTTGGTAGAATTTCAGATAACTTCTTAGGAAACTGTGAGGTCACAATTGTCCCCCATTTCCCAGGCAGGAAAGTGCAGCCCAGAGAGAGGTAACTTGCTGTTAAGTTTGCAGCCAGGGACATCCTGATGTAAAAGCCATTGAGCCCCAGCCCCCAGTCTGCTTATCCAGGACTTAGCCCACTTGTCAATGGAGGGGTGTCATGTTGCGGTCAGTAGGGGAGGGTGCTGCTGGCTGCCTTTGTCAGGACCAAGAATGGTGAGTGGTCCCCCTGAGGTGCCACCCCACACCCCATAGAGAGACAGGGCTAGGTAGATGCTAGCCTTGGACTCTTAGGGTTTGTTGATTGTAATCTGAAGTTTCCTCTCTAGTTGTAAGACAGCCCTCCTGGGCATGCCTCTCTGCCCGTGCAGCATTGAGATAAGCTTGAAGATTCAGCTCTGTGTGGGTCCATGAAAATTGACACAAAATCCTGTTATTTATTCTTTAACACCTTTATTTAAGCTTAGAACTTTCCCACTACCCCAGAGGTCGGCAAACCGCGGATCGAGAGCCACATGCGGCTCTTTGGCCTCTTGAATGTGGCTCTTCCACAAAATACCACGTGCGGGCGCGCACGTACAGTGCGATGGCGTTAGAAGAAGTGGGGGGGTGTAGTGGGGGGGTGTAGGTGGGTCGGGTGAGGGGAGACGCAGCGCAGGCGGGCCTCGGGATACACAGCGTGGGGGAGGTACATTGGTTTTGGAGGTACGTTTCGCTGAGGTCGACCCCTTTCCAACT
>NW_005871927.1:99677-147033 GCF_000147115.1 Myotis lucifugus
AAAAGTATACAAGACGAGTGTGGATGGAGAGTTGGAAAGGGGTCGACCTCAGGCGAACGTACCTCAATCAGATTGAGGACATTTTTAGCAAAGGCCAGCTTAGGAGTACCCTAATTAAGTTAATAACAATGTACCTACCTATATAGTTTAAGTTTAAAAAATTTGGCTCTCAAAAGAAATTTCAATCGTTGTACTGTTGATATTTGGCTCTGTTGACTAATGAGTTTGCCGACCACTGCACTACCCCAAAACCAAAACCAGACACTGGCCTCTGCTAATCTTGGGAAAGGAAAGGAAGATTCCAGCTGAAATACACAGTAATTCTTAACTTGTCTCCAAGGTCTCTAAGCATCATTTCTGCCCTAAAACCTGTATGGGATGCAGCTCTGCTCAGGAGACACAGGCCTGAGTATAGGCTTTTGTTTCTCCAGCCACATTCTCTGAACTTGGGGGCAGTCAGTGTGAGCGCTGCAGTCTCCTAACTGGAATCAGCCCCTTCTCGGCAGTCATGTGAAGCTGGTTTAGGGAAGGCGGGAGTCTCCAGAAAAGTCCACTGCTGAAGCAGTGCTGTCCCTGCCTTGCAGTCCTCCTGGCTGGAAGGTCACTGGGTTGCTTGTGGTCCAAAAGGCAGCAGCCCTTAGGGTTCCCCCGAGAGTCAAGTCTGTGCTCTGTCAGCCATTCCCAGAGGGTTTGAATTCAGAACCTGACACACCTAAAATTATTGGGACCCCAGAGAGCTTTTGTTTAAGTTGTCTGTTGATATTTACTGTATTTGGCATTTCCAATAGAGACATTTACTTATTGTAAAACAATAAACCCTTGTATATTAACATGAATAACATTTTACTGAAACTATTTTCCAAGACAAAACCAACTTAAAGAGAAAGGTGGCATTGTTTTACCTTTTTGCAAATCTCTTTTATGTCTGGCTTAACTGGCAGCAGTTTGACTTTCACATTTGCTTCTAGAATACTGAGAGTGACCCATGAAAACGGAAACAATGTCTTAATGTTGTGTAGATAGTTTGACCTTGGAGACCTCGAAAAGCTTACGGACCACACTGAGAACCTTTGCTCTAGAACAGGGGTGGGCAAACTTTTTGACTCGAGGGCCACAATGGGTTCTTAAACTGGACCGGAGGGCCAGAACAAAAGCATGGATGGAGTGTTTGTGTGAACTAAGATAAATTCAAAGTAAACATCATTACATAAAAGGGTACGGTCTTTTTTTTTAGTTTTATTCATTTCAAACGGGCAGGATCCGGCCCGCGGGCCCGTAGTTTGCCCACAGCTGCTCTAGAATCTAGATAATGGTTAGGAGTGCTTACTTTTGAGAAGTTCACGTTTTAAGAAATAGTTGACTCCCGACTTTAACATGGGAGGGGGGATGAATTACTTTTAGGAAGACAGGCAATGTCTTTGCATTTTACTTGCAACCACATTACTTGCTTTTTGGAAAAAGGCTGGTTTGTGGTCATGGGTGAAAGTGTTTCGGGGCACACCTCCCCTCCGCCTCCCAGTGGACTGCCTGAAGTGAGGCCAGGGTGCCGGCTGGAGGGGGCGGGGGGGGGGGGAGGAAGACTGCTTTTAGCTGTAGGGCACTCTGCCTTGTAGGTGAGATGCCTGAATGGGAGAGGCCCTTGGTTTTGTATGTTAAATGGCACTTGGCATTTGTTGTAGGACATCCTTTAATTATACACAGCCTCTGTAACACCACCACTAGCTGCAGTGAAAATGGGTTGAGAGTGGCCTGTATGGGGGACTGTGGATGACCCCAGGAGACCCCAGCAGGGCACTGGGATCTTGTAGCAGTACCCCCAAGAGGTGCCAGAAGGAAGTCCAGCACAGATGTAATTGGGGCCCAAACAGAAAGTGTGGATATAAAAGCAGTAGAGTGGCCAATTGTGGGGGGTCCTGGATTCTTTGTGTGTGTGCATTTATTTATATTCCTTTTTTTTTTTTTTTTTTTTTTCAGAAAGGGAGGGAGGGAGAGAGAGAGAGAGAAGCATCACTGATGAGAGAGAATTATTGATTGGCTGCCTCTGCACACCCTACATTGGGGATTGAGCCCACAGCCCCGGGCACGTGCCCTGACCAGGTATAAAACCATGACCTCCTGGTTCATAGGTCGATGCTCAATCGCTGAGTCACGCTAGCTGGGCAGGTCCTGGATTCTTAATTAATAGCTACAGGACTTGGGATATTCAAGGAAAGGAGTCCTTGAAGTGCCCAGCAGGGATAACTGGCAATTGATTGATTGATTGTTAGTTAATCCTCACCCAAGGATATGCTTTTCCATTGCATTTCCGGGGGGGCGGGCGCATCGATTTGAGAAAGACATATCCACTGGTCGCCTCCTGCGCGTGCCCCAAGGGTATGCTCATGTTCTGTGGATCAACAGCGAGTGTTTGTGACTGCGGATCTATGGAGTAGATGAGGGCAGCTACCATCAATGCTTGAAAAATGGCACACACTCGGGACATCCTGTGTGGTTGGAATTTCTGGGTATATTCTCATTAGTGACCACCCCATTAATAGAAACTGAATTGTGTGACTCAGAATTAAAAAGTCTGAGTCACCAGAGTCTATAATGGCAAGGTTATGTTGTAGCTTTGGATGTAGTTTCTGACTGGCAGATCAGAATTGTTTCAGAATTTAAATGGTTAGTTGTGAATGTTGTTCTGTGGATGTGAGGTGTGGGCAAACATGGTTTAGCCACCAGGTGGGACAGGTCAGCACTGGGTGGTCTCTTTGATAAGAAGTGGTTGTCATGCTGAGAGTAGGATCCACATCGTGGTTGGTAGCATATTGTAAAGTGACTTAGGGACATGAGTCTCTTCACTGTATAGCACTGCACCACTCGAAACAGGCCTCCAGCGTGCTCTGTGGTCATGGGGTCAGCCTTCAGCTCCACCATGGTCACAGTCGCACCACTGACATTTGTATTTGTTTTGTAAGTAACACATAACATCTTAGAAAGGTATTTATGCTTTTTGTTTTTTAAACTTTTTGGGGGGTATTTTTATTGATTTCAGAGAGGAAGGGAGAAGGGAGGGAGAGAGAGAGAAACATCAATGATGAAAAGAGAATCATTGATTGGCCGCCTCCTGCATGTCCTCACCAGGGCATTGCCTGCAACCTGGGCATGTGCCCTGACCAGGAATCGAACCTTGACCTTCTGGTTCATAGGTCAACAGTCAGCCCCTAAGCCACACCAACCTGGCTTTTTGCCTTTGATTTTAAGAAATTCACTTCTGACAGCCTGACAGAGGTAGAGAATGGAGGGCAGAGTGAGGGTTGTTTTAGAACAGGTTTGGTGGAAGGCAGTGTTGGGTCCCTTCTGATAATGAAGCCCACGTCTGTGTTAGTGCTGTGCACGGGTGCGGTGTGTTCTTACACTGATAGAAATACCTTGTCACAGGAGTCTGTCCTCAGTGTGTCCCTGAGTGTCTCCACTGTGATAGTTGACATTGTTTGCCTTCTTTGCTGAGTTAACTGGTGGTGGTGCCGAAGCAAATTCGATTGCTGACATCAAACCCTATAGTGTGCTCTCCACCTCTGCACCAGCCACTTGGTGGTTATGCGCTGACCTATGAACCAGGAGGTCATGGTTCAATTCCCGGTCAGGACACATGCCCTGGCTGCGGGCTCAATCCCCAGTGGGGGGATGTGCAGGAGGCAGCCGATCAATGATTCTCATCATTGATGTTTCTATCTCTCCCCTTCTCACTTCCTCTCTGAAATCAATAAAAAAAATTTTTTTAATGTGCCAGTCTCCCTTACTGTCTTTGGTGAAGCAATAAAGACTATTTTATTAAATCTCAGCCGATAGTGTACATCTTCCTACCACTCCCTGTGATGAAGTGGCGGGGATGCAGTAGCACCTCTCCTCCACCCCAGATGGGAAGGGAGACTGTCTCCAGGGGGTGCCCCTGGGGCTGTTGGGACCTGAGCCATTTGTACTTGAAAGGACTACTGACAGGCTGCAAGTTTTCAGACTGGCATTTGGTGGGCATTTTCTTGAAGATGAAGGATGTGAGTCTTAAGGAAAACTGACATATTTGTTCCTAACGATAAAATTCCAGGTTTCAAATGAGGGTTAGAATCTTGAAAAGCTTCTATCTGCCATTGTGAGCTTGATGGCTTCCCAGTGATTAAAGCTGTTTGAGGAGACAGATGCCAATATTACTAGCACGTGTGTGTCCTCCGTGTCATCTGATGGACCATGCTGCGTTTGGACTTGCGTGAGTTGGTGATCCAGATGACCATATGGTTTCTGTTTCTGTGTTGCAACTAATGTTTATGACACTACTGCTTGTCAAGGCTTGGTATGGGGTAGCAAAGAACACCCACAATTACCTGGAAAGTTTCTTGTTTTAATTTTGGAAATAACAATATATTTCACATAAACAAAAGCTCTTTGGGGTTTTCAGTTTTTAAGAGTGTGGAGAGCCCTTGGGACCAAAAAGTTGGAGAGTTGCCTTTCAAGGACCTTGATGCAAGATCTTGTTCCTGGATTCCATTTAGCCATTGGGGTTGCCCTGTAGGTACACAGGCTCATGGTTGATAGCAGCTGAGATTTTTAAACCTAAGGTGTCAAAGAATTATTCCTACCTCAGCTTAGCAGGGAAGGGAGCAGTCTTCAGCTAAGAACAAAAATTGCGCTTATGATGGGTTCCCCGCCCCCCTCACTTTTTCAGGAATGCCCACATTTTTTCCTTTGGGAAAGTTGTATTACTCTGATGTGAATGAAAGTTTATGACCTGTTCTCTTTGCGTGGTGTAAAGGGTTACACGCTTAATTGTGTTAGGAACTTAGCACTTGACTATAGATGTAAATATGAAATATAAAGAAGTCCAGATAAATGAACCAAATTGTCTAAAATGTCGTGTATTCTGAATAGAGTTTATCTCATTCCACTCCATAGAAATATTTGATTTTTTTCTTTTCTGATGAATTTTTCAACACTTAAGTCAAATCCAGATATATGTTGGTCTTTCAGAGTAACATGAATTAAAAAATTTTTCATTCCTGAGAACATCTTAAATTTTGTTCTTGGGGTTTTGAAATATAAAAGTAAGGTTTATTTCCAGTTTCTTCTGAGAAGTAAAGTTTCTGAACCATTGTAGACTCATTTTGAGACCGATTTACCACCACATTTAAGAGATTTGGTGGCTGTGGTGACCTATTTTGCTAATGGGGTGAAATGGTCACTGTTGCTTTAAAAGGAGGGGCATCAGAATGTTTGTCTTTATTCTGAGTCACTAAGGAGACCACAGTTACAGGAGGCAGTTGGAGTGAGGCTAGGAGGAAAGAGGTGAGGTGGGTCCCCTTGGTTGGGGTGAGACTGAAATGTGTCAAAAGTAATACTTAGGGTCCCTCAGGGAACTGAGGCGCTTTTCGTGGGGCTGAGACCAAGTGAGGCCGTTCGTTTGTTCATTCAAAAGAGGGTGTAGGAAGAGAGATGTTTTTAATATAATACATGACCTGTACTACTATGATGCTCGATTATAAAGTCTTTCTCAGGTTTTTTAACTCAAATGATGGTGTAGATGTAGAATTAAGATTTTTTAAAATATATTTTATTGATTTTTTACAGAGAGGAAAGGAGAGGGATAGAGAGTTAGAAACATCAATGAGAGAGAAACATCGGATCAGCTGCCTCCTGCACACCCCTACTGGGGATGTGCCCGCAACCAAGGTGCATGCCCTTGACTGGAATCGAACCTGGGACCCTTGAGTCCGCAGGCTGACGCTCTATCCACTGAGCCAAACTGGTCAGGGCTAGAATTAAGGATTTTTAAATAATTATTTAATTTTGTTGTTCAGCCTTCTCATATTTTGTTTGTTTCTCTCTCTGTTGGGTTTTATTGAGAAATAGGATTGATTGGGTAATAGCTGACACCTGATTACTGGTTGTGGCACCCACTACCCCACCCCACCAGGGCCTGTTTTCTCTTATAGCCAGCTCCACCCTCCACCCCTGTCCTGGTCCCCATGTGGTCACAGTATTTTCTCTAGAAGTCCTTGAAGGAAGGGAACTGTGTGTTGTTGTTTTGGGGGGGGGGGGGGGGGGGCTTGTTTTTTTTTTAAAAAAAATTTTAATGTAGTTTAATTTATAGTTAAGACTTATAAACCATCTTCTTTCTTTTAGGAGCTCACTCGTGTGAATGGTCTCACGATAATCTGTGTAGTCGTCAGTGAGCAGTGACTGGCGGCAGCAGTGTTTGAGGCCTGGCTGTTTGCTTAGACCAAGTGCTTGCAACGGTCAGGCTGGGTTTTTTGAATTCAGGACTTCTGGAGGTGTCCCAGCGTTCAGTGTCTGGCGGGTAACGTATCATTAGTGTTAAATGTCAACAGCAAAACCTTAAAAGTTTGAAGTTGTGTTTTCTATTTCTAAAGTGGCATTATATGTAAAGAAGGTGATGCAATGTAACATTCATATATGTTTGAGACATTCTAAACTTTGAAAAGTTTTTAGGTGAATATGGAATGATGTTTAGAATTGTTCTTTTCACCTTTTCTAAACTTTTGTGTGCATTCAACTGAAAAAGATAACTTACAGGTGTTTTGGTGCCCACATTCAGCTTATAAAAATGTAAAAGACTATTCACACACACACTCACACACACAAAAAACAATTAGCTCAAAATGGAAAAAAATAACAATTTTATTCAGAGCAATTATTTTCCCATTGGTTATTTTATTAGTGCATAGAACTTGACGTCATGCGTTCTCTCTGTGGTGAAATGTACCTGCAGAGGAGATTTCCTCCTGCCGGAAACCATCCCTGCCGTGGGGTCGGGCTCCTTCCCCAGCCCTGCGGTAGCTTCATAGGCTCAGTCCCAGACCCTCTGAAATGGAGGGACTGTGGCTCCCTGCACTGCTTGTGGGCAAAGGCTGGTTCAGGCCCCTCACACTTTGCCTTGGGTAGGAATTGAGAATGGTGTATGAAATAAGGGCTTGATCCTCTTTTAAGGTGGCCCTCAGGTTTGCTACGAGTAGATTTGCAAGAGGAGAACACTTACCCTAAGGAGTCAGATTTCTAGGCCAGACGGGCAAACAGTTGTAACTAGTGTGGTTAGTAACAGCTCTCACACGCACACGGAAGGATCACGGCCCTGTTCTTGGGAGCGTGAGTGCTGCTTCTCACATTGGAGCTCACAGCATTATGAGGTCAGCATTGCCTCCTGGATGCAGGCAGTTCATGTGACTTGCTCAAGGTCACCAGCCAGAGCACTCTGTGTTGGAAGCTCCATAAGGACCTCACTTTAGTTCGGCTGTGACTAAAGAAGTGGTGTGGTCCTCCATGGCACACATGCTAATGACACAGCCACTCCTGCAAGCTTCTGAGTGGTTGGGAGCATGAGGCCAGATTCTAGGGTGAAGGGTGTGCGGAGCTGGATGGGAAACGGGGTGACAGCATTTAGTGGGAATAGAAAGGAGTCAGGTTGCATATGGTTTTGAGTTTTGTGTATTTTATGTTTTGAAGGTCTTCATTCTATACCAGTCCTTCCCCTAGGATGGAACATGGTGTAAAGTCTGAGTCATCACTAGCATTTACATGTGATTGAAGCCTGGACAGCTCGGAAAATAATTCTTAAGGTACATACTGTGTTCTTTGGGGTTTTATTATTCTCAAATAGGAGTAACGTTTTCACAAGCATGACCCTTCAGTAATCGTATTAGAAGGAAAGGGAAAGGAAGAATAGGGAAAAGAAACACACGTTCAAAGTAGCCAAGGTTCAGTATTTCCTATGTGTCCTAGTCATCTGTTGTTACGTAACAACTACCCCTAGAACTCGTACTTTTGTAGCTACTAAGTCAGAGCTCAGCTGGGCTGTGGTGCAGGTCCAGCACACACCCTCTCCATGGGGTCTCTCCAGCCAGGTGGTCGGACTTCTTATGTGACTGCTCAGGGCTCCAAAGCCCAGGACAGGAGCAGCCAGTATTCTCACCTACTGGGCCCGGGACTGGCACAGCGTCCCGTCCACTGTGCCCTGCAGGCAGAGTCCGCCTGACTCAGGGAGGGAAATGGCAGCCACCTCTCATCGCAGCAAACACTGTTCTGGTCATGTCCTTGCTGCCTGGGACTGTGGCTCGGTTGACATTTCCCCACTACCTGTTTTATAAGACCTGGTCCTCACCGGTTAAATGGCAAAGTTACAGATTTGCTAGCTGTTTTTCTTTGTAATATTAGATGTATAACAACTAGGATTTTCTTCAAAAATCGCCTCGAATTATGGCATGGCCTCACACTTGAAGAAACACTGGTCACAATGTCGTTTTTTTACTTGTTTTAACGTCCACCTTCATGGGTAGGAAGCTGTTCCTTCCTGTGTGGTCCTGTGGGTGTCTCCCTCCTGTGGGGTGAAGGCCATGCTCCTCTAGCCCAGGGCCTCCCTGCTCACGTGCCAAGGAATGTGGCCTCATTAATGTTGGTTGTGGTTTGGTTGCATTTCCCCATTAGGTATGGATGAGAAAGGTGACCTGAGCCATGAGGAAGCCCCCAAGGTCATCAAACCCACCAGTAAAGAGTTTAGGAAAACGTGGGGGTTTCGAAGGACCACCATTGCTAAACGGGAGGGCGCTGGGGACACGGAGTTAGACTCTGTGGATCAGCAGCCCCAGCAGCAGCAGAGCCTTTCCTTGCGACGCAGTGGGCGGCAGCCAAAGCGGACTGAGAGGGTGGAGGAGTTTCTCACAACAGTCCGGCGCAGAGGGAGGAAGACAGTGCCTATCTCCCCTGAGGACCCCAGTGAGTCAACCTCTTGCCCAGTCACAGATGTCGAAACCGCTTCTGAGGGGAGCGTCGAGAGCTCCTCTGACAGTAAAAGTGGGCCCAAGGTTGGCCCCACAGGCAGTAAGGGACGACCAGCCTCATCTGCAAAGACCAAAGGAGATGATGGTGAGGATGACACCTCCGATAGTGATAGCGATGGGTTGACCTTGAAAGAACTTCAGAATCGCCTACGAAGAAAGCGTGAACAGGAGCCAGCTGATAGGGCCCTGAGAGGAGTCCAGAGTCGCCTGAGAAAGAAGCGTCGGGAAGAGGGCCCAGCAGAAGCTGTGGACGTGGAGGTGGCCGATGCCATGGAGAGCTCCCCACCCGGCCAGCAAGAGCCGGCAGATGAACAGGCAGCTAGCAGTGACAGAGAGGGGAAGTCAGAAGGGCGGACGACCCCAGGAGTCAAAGAGGAGGATCCTGGAAGCTCAGTCAAGCACAAGCCTGAGTGTGAGGTGTACGACCCCAATGCTCTGTATTGTATATGTCGTCAGCCTCACAACAACAGGTAGGTCATGGGCAAGGAGGTTGCTGGCTGCCCCGGGTTTTAGGGAAATCCATGTAAGAAAAGCAGCGGGATTTAGGGTTATAGAGCCGGGCTGAATGAGCAACTTGTGCGTTGAAAAAGATGAACAAGTCATTGTCAGAAAGGGACTCTGGAGCCATACATTGCATGCACTGTGGTCGCCGTAGGCCACTTGGGGCTCTTCACTGCCTTGGTCACACTAGCCACGTGCAGCCAGCGGCCAGAGTGCAAGGCGGCAAAGACTAAATTACCCACCACCCGCTGTCATCCCAGAGATATCTCTGGGCTGGCACTGCTCTGGTGGTGGTAGGGAGCTGTGGTCTGGTTCTTTGGGTGGGAGAAAGGCATTGTTGCTCTTTTGTGGAGACAGTACTGAGCTGGGGTGGGGGGATATTAAGAACCCTTTAGTTAACTTAAAATGCTCTACTCAAAACAAGATTGAGTGAACTTGCTTGAATGATGAGAGGGTATATTGTGTGTTTTTTATCCTGTCTCTACTTTTCTGTACGTTTGCATTTTTTTTAACAATGTTGAAACCAATTTGTCTAATATTGAGTGTGTATCTCTTTGTTTTCCATTCCTGGTTATTTTCCAATTTCAGGTTTATGATTTGCTGTGACCGATGTGAAGAATGGTTTCATGGCGATTGTGTGGGCATTTCTGAGGCTCGTGGAAGGCTCCTGGAGAGGAACGGGGAAGATTACATCTGCCCCAACTGCACCATTCTGCAGGTGCAGGACGAGCCTAACTCAGAAACCACCGACCAGCAGGAAGCGAGGCTGCGACCTGCAGACGCTGACAGCACTGACTGTACAAGTATCGGGACCATAGAGCAGAAATCCAGTGAAGACCAAGGAATAAAGGGGAGAATTGAGAAGGCTGCAAATCCAAGTGGCAAGAAAAAACTCAAGATATTCCAGCCTGTAAGTATTGCCTCCTGGGTCAGTGATGATCTGACTCCTGCTGACAAACATCAAGACTGAGGAGTTTGGTTCTTTTGGAATAATTTAGGCTTCCCCAGAAGCAGTGTCATGCCTGATGAGGGTGGGCTGGTAGGAAAGCAGTTGTGTTTTGTGCTTTGTGAGCCTCCCCATTCCTGCTCCTGTGGGACTCCATGTCCAGCTCATAGACTATTACTGTTGACTCAACATTTTTCTTAACACATTGTTTGCGGGTAGTTTTTATCGCGCGCTAACAGGTGGCGTGGGCCATTTTTGCTAATTTTTTGCGCAAATGGCAACGTTCAGTAAAATTACGATAACTTTAGTTTACGTATTTATACGTTACCCGCATTCTACCGCTAGTCTATAAAAAACGTATTAATACGTGTCCCGCGCTCGACTACACTGGTAGAACGTATAAATACGTAAAACGTATAAATAGTTTCCCGCATACAATGTGTTTTAACTGAACTGATGGACTGGCTTGTTAAAAATGAGTCTTTCCCTAAGTGTTCTTTATGGAGTCTCATGTAACAAATCACAGTCATCTTGGAGTTACTGAAGTGAGTGTGCCCTTGTCTCAACTGGCACCATCTTGATAGAACTTGGGGTCTTCCCCCCCCCCCCCAAAAAAAAAAGCACTTGTGAGCATTTAATGAACTTCCTTCTGTGTGGCTTCAAGCTAGCAGGACACAGCCTCTGCTAACACCCTTCGTTTTCTCCTCAGCTCTCCTGAAGCACTTGGCCTCCACCGTGACAGTTTTCTGCGGGAGCCTTTCCTTCCCCAGACTATAGTAGTCTGATCGCACTACGTCAGTGATAGGAGCAGCTCCTGTCTTGTTTTTGGCAGCATTTGTGTGTCTGCTCACTAATCAAGGTGCACTTTACCAAGGTTGACAGTTGGGCAGAAGCTTGGGTTCTCTTTATGTGCTGATGCCTTGCACCTATTAGGTGATACTTGCTGAAGTTGATCCTGTGATGATGCAAGCCACCTGCATTACCTCGGCCTCCCGGGTGCTTCCTGTGCTCACTGATGTGGCTGTGGCTCTCTTGGCCCCAAAGTTTTCAGGTCTTCCTCAGTCTGGATGGCATGCTGGTGGCTGAGATGCAAGAGAGCAAGAACTAGTGATCTTGAACCTGCCTTACTGGAGATGCTGAGGGGTGGTGGTGGCAGCTTTCACGTGGCTACTAGGGTTTTAAATGACCTCAGCCAGGGACAGTCCCCAGCCCAGTGTCTGTGGTTCTTGTCCACAGCTCTGTTTACTCCGTCCTTCTTTCCAGCTGGTCTTTAGGGCTGTGATTTTTTTGTCTTGTTTTCCATGGATTGTCAGCTTCCGCTGTGGAGAGCCGTCTTGGGCTCTCGTGATTGCCCTGCTCAGGACATGTTTTCACTCCCAGTCTTCCTGCGTCTCAGCCGCCCCTGGTGTGGTCAGCTGGGCTCGTGAGAGGGCGCCACTGCGGGCGCCACTGCTGGTTGTGCCCCGCCTGTCCTTCTGCAGGTGCCCGGTGGCCAGAAGGCTGCCTTCACACCCTGCACTGTGTTAGTGGGGACTGGAGCCTTCAGTATAGCTATTGGGAGGTACTGCAGGTACTCAATGGAAATATGATACCGTTAACAACTTTAGTCATTAGGAAGCGTTAACAGAAATGTAAATTAGTGGGGAAAGCCACCCTAATTTTATGTCTTTATTGTCAGTGTGTTTGAAACTATGTACGTTTAATTTTTATCTTGAGTGAAACTTGGAATCAGTGGAAGAAAAACTATTATCTTAAGTACTTAATGTGAGACATAGATTTTGCTCAAGAACATTGAGGGATGTGTTTGTATGTTTGGTCTCAGCTTGTGATAACATCAGGTTTCTAGCACCACAACTACAGACTTAGCAGGAAAACACGTACTTCTTAGCTCAGTTTCCACGGGTCACAAATGGCTAAGCCAGGCCCTCTGCCCAGGGTTGTCCTAGGCTGCATCCCAGGGGCCAGTGGAGGCCAGGGTCTCAGACCTGGCGGGTGAAGATCCACATCCAGAAGCTTCCATGTCTGTAAAGGTGTCCTGTGTGGTTTTGTAGCATGTTATACTGAAAAGGTATTTGTTGTTTATCTGGGCTCTCTCCTGCACCCTCACCCTCAGAGCCAGCCACTGATGGCCCTCACAACAGGGCCGCTTTCTTCAGAATGAGCAGCAATGTCTCCTCTCCTTTAACAGGTCCAGTTTCTCTGTTAAACGTTTTCACCTGATTGAATCAGACCCTTTCAATTAATTCAAAAGCATCTTAGTTACCTCTAGAACAGACAGACAAACAAAAACCCCGTATGCGGGAACCTAACTGTGGGTGAGAAAGCACATCTGCAAGGGCAGAGTTGTGTTCTCCACGAGTGGCATGAAGGCAGAAGGTGCATGTCTTAGACAGGGAAGTCGATTCCTGTGCTTTGAATAAGTGAAACATAAGTTTTATTCACATTAAACATACTGTTAGTGTCTCTTGATTAAAAACAGTCCCCTCAGTACTAGAAATGGTTTTACTTTACCTTAACTGCTGGAATTGGTAAGTCTGAAGTCATGTGTTCTGTTCTGCAGGTCACAGAGTCTCCTGCTGCCGCAAAGTGTATTGGGCCTGGGTGCTCTAGCGTGGCGCAGCCCGACTCTGTCTACTGCAGCAGTGACTGCATTCTGAAACATGCTGCTGCCACCATGAAGTTCCTGAGTGCAGGGAAGGAGCCAAAACAAAAACCCAAAGAAAAGACCAAGACCAAGACGAAGCCAGAAACGCTCGTTCTTCCCAGATGTAGTGTTGAGGTAAGCTGACCAAGACCACCACCCCCATTGCAAGAGTCAAAGCATAAGTGTACTCATGTTCCAGACTCGCTGGCTTGTTTGTAGAGTGTAGGGGACAGCGGCATAGATGTAAGTCAGGTGCCGTCCCCTCTCCTGTTGTCCTCCACCTTTTCCACCAGTCCTGTTGTCAGAATTACCAGTGAGTATATATCCTCACATTTTCTTTTCTCTGCCCTCTAGCTGAGGGATTGACTAATACGGGCACCGTAAAGCAAACCCAGGCAGCTGGCTGCTGTTCCTAAGCCAGCCATCTCCCAAGAACTGTTGGTGACCGTTCAAGCCCATGTGGGAAGCAACGTCACAGGCAGCCAGCAGGGCTGGGGAGTGGGCTCTGAGGCAAGACTGTCTCACTGTGAGACCTGGCTCTCAGGTGGTCTGGCTTTGAGACACACGTGACTTGTGAAGAGTCAGGGTGTTTTAAGAATCACTTGACTCCCACTTGCATGCCTTCCTGGAGTTAGCTTAGGTTGGCATGGCCGTTGGATGGCCCCATTGCACTTGTATTGAGCAAGCCTAATGGAGTGTTTCCTTGACATAGTTGAATGCTTATTTAGCGTTTAGATGGCCTAACTTTTATTTATTTACTTTTGTTAATTCCTTACCTGAGGGTATTTTTTCCATTGCTTTTAAAGAGAGGGTAAGGGAGAGAGGGAGGGAGGGAAAAACATTGATGTGAGAGAGACACGACTGGTTGCCTCCCGCACGCGCCCCAACTGGAGAAGGGGAGCAAACCCAAAACCCAGGTACGTGTCCTTGACCGGGAATCAAACCCGAGACCCTTTAGTTCACAGGTGGATGCTCTAACCACTGAGAAACACCTGCCAAGACTAGATGGCCTGATTTTTATTTGTTTTTGTTTTTTATTTCAGAGAGGAAGGGAGAGGGAGAGAAGGATAGAAACAGATAATGAGAGAGAATCATCAACAACTGCCTCCTGCACACCCCACACTGAGGACTGAGCCCACAACCCAGGCATGTGCCCTGACCGGGAATCGAACCATGACCTCCTGGTTCATAGGTGGACACTCAGCCACTGAGCCATGCCAGCTGGGCTAGATGGCCTAATTTTTAAGGCTGGTAATTTTGAATCAACTGCTGTGTCTAGTAAGAGTGACGGTGCAGGATGCCTGATGGAGAGCATGGGAGTGTGGGTCCTGGCCTTGTTGCCCAGCGTCGCCCTCTCCCACAGTGTTGTGGGCAGGCACACTCTCAGAGAGGCCCTTCCCACTTGGGTCTTGCCTCTTTTCACCACCTGCTCAAGGGACTTGTTCTGTGTTACCCTGGCTGCCTCACACCTCAGCTGGATGACAGTTATTCTGTGTTGGGCCTCATGTCACTCAGAAGTTGAAGCCCTTCCCAGCCATTGTGGTGGAATGCTGAAGGCTCAGTTGGTGGTGAGTCCTGCTGAGGCCTGGTGCTGAGCAGGCGTGGTGCCCAGGCTCAGGGTGGGGTGGGAGTGTGAGTGACCTTAAGCATGTTCTCACCTTCATTGAGAAGGGAAGTGAATGAAGGTTGACTTTTGATCTCCTTAATGATTGGGGTTTTACTGATTATCCAGGCAGGCATTAAAGTCTCTTCTGTGCCCAAGAGACCCGCTCCAGACAAGAAAGAGAATGCCATGAAGAAGGCAGTGGTGGCCCCTGCTCGGACTGAGGTCCTTGTGAAGGAAACGACTTGCGAGAGCAGCACGCCGTCCTGGGCGAGCGACCACAATTACAATGCAGTAAAGCCAGAACAGACTGCTGCCCTGTGGCCGTCACTGTTGTATAAATGTATGTATCATCTAGGGGTGGCTTCTGGACCCTTCCCTGTCTTTCTGGATGTCTGTCCACTCAGGACTGTCCAGAACTAGGAGGTGTAACCAAGCTCAAAGCTGCACCTCCAGGGATGGAAGCAAATACCAGGGAGCCCCAGGGGCTCACGCTTAGCCTGTTTCCCACAAAGCCCGCAAACCTCAGTGTTGACTGTGGCACCTGGCAATTGAGGTCTAATCTGTTTTCATTATCAGACACTGGTAAGTATTTAGTATTGTTGCCAACAAAGTCCAGTGAGCAGGTACTCTTGCCCGGCACTCCAAGTTCATCACCATCCACACTACAGGTGCATCATTATCACCGCTCTGTTAGCTGCACAGGTTTCCACACTGCCCTTTAGCACGTGTGGCCATCACTTCTTTTGTGTGTGGGGAGCTCTTTCTGCCAATTGATGATGCAGTGATAGTCAACTAAAGTACAATTTCTGAGCTGAGAAATTTTTCTTGTTCAGTACACATTACATATCCCCATAAACACACTCCTGGTCTCACACACCGAGCGCCGTGTGTCTCAGGTAAGTGGGCGAGGTGTCTCCTAAAGCAGACTCCACCAGGGGCCTCCAGACTTCTCTGGACGCCGGACTGTAGGTCGTGCCTCCCCACCCCCAAAAAATGAGGAGTTGAGGTCTTGCCAGTCAGTCTGTGAGATCCCAGATTTGCTTATGCAGCAGGACCTTTGGTTTCTTGTTTTTCATCCTAACTCTCCAAAATTAAATTGGTCTGCAGGGCACATCTTACTCTATTACTAAGATTGTTTTTATTCAGTTTTTTTGTGCTATTTTTTATACTGTTTTACGCCTTTTTTTAAAGCACTGAAAGGTTTAAAAGCCCTGAATTCCAAGATTATAGGGCTCTTCTGCCTTCTCCTTTTAGTCACCTTTTAACAGTCACTGAGGGAGGATACCTGTAGGTAGGCGCTGGACTAGTATAATTAGAAAATGTGTAACTAAATGCTCACTTTGAGAACATAAATGGCCTAATACCTAAGTAAATTGCAAAGTAATACTAGATTTTTTTATTATTTTAGGAATACGTTGTTAAGTACAATTAAACTATAGCACGCCTGTGAAGTAGCACTTTTATAGAGGCTGTGAGCATACCTAAAAACATACATCACTTACGTGTGAACGGATGGTAACCGTGACTTTGGAGTCCTGTGTACTGTGCTCTAAGTGGGTTACAGGTTACAGGATGCAGCAGAATCAGGAAACCCGGGCACATCTACCAAGGTCCTGGCGACTGATTTCCATCTGTTGACTAGAGCTGGAAAGCTGCTCTGAGGCACCCTGTGCGGAGTTATGAGGACAGGATGGCTCTTCTCCCTGGACTCTAATCCCACTGTGACCTTGAGAGAAGAAAGGAATTGGGGGTGGGGAGATACACCAGGGGCCCATTTCTCTGCTCACAGACTGGGTCTTCTTTTCTTCTCCACCTCCTCTCTCCATATCAGCTCCTCCCTGAAGCTTCATGGGCTTCAAGTTGACAGAAAGTTGAAACAAACTAATGACTAACCCTTCCTAGCACACTGACGCCAATTAAAACTGATGGATATCCAGAATTGATTGAGTGCAGGGGGGACATTTTTGAGTTGCTTTTGATCATTTTTTTTTGTTATCCCAGAAATGTCATCTTCCCAAAAAATGATTGGGAAGGGTCATTGGAAAAATACTGACTTCAGCCCGGGTGAGTAGCAGTTGTGTCTACCTCTGACCCAGATCATCCTTTCACAGTTGCTGTAGCACACACAGAACCCTGCGGCCCCATGAGGACCCCCTACCTGCCGCCCTGGCCGGCTTCAGAATGGGCTTTTCTGGGTTGGGATGGTGAGATTCAGGGTGCACCTGATGCTGGGACACTGGCCTGGGCATGTGGAGCCTCCTTCAGCCCAGAGAGCCAGGGTGCTGCTCCTGGAGGTGCTCTGTGCTGCCTGGATGTGGATGCAGGGACAACTGTCAGGGTACATGGTGTGGGACCCTCCGGTAAACCACGTCGAAGTTTGCTCTTCCTCCTCACGAAAGTATCAGTAGGTCCTGCGTGCTCTCAGGGTAATGCTATTAACATACACTCATTCCTGATTGATTTCTTTAAATTGTTTTTGAGGTTTTCTGTACTTGTGGAAACAATTGTTTTTTAATTTCTCCCCCAAATCAATCATATTTGTGCTTTTACAGTTTTATTTTTTTCCTCTTTATTTCCACTGTTTGTTTGCCTTCCTTATTGTTAAAGCATGGAGAGAGCTTAACCTTTTTTTTCTTTCTTTCTTTTTTTTTTTTTTTTTTTTCCTAAAATGCCCCAGGTTTATTAGAAAGAATATGGAAGTGGAATTCTGGTATTTGTATTCTAGTATTTTGGGCTCCTTAAATGTCTCAATAGGTGACTTAAAACACGGGATCTAAACAAATTTTGACTGAAATACGAGATTTCTACAGTTTATCTAGCTTTGAGAATTAAAATGGAAAACCCTAAGGGAACCAGGACACCCAAATCCGGATGGTTTGTTAAGCATGGTGCCCAGATACAGCATTTCCCCCCAGTCCAGTCCATGTGTGGCCATGCAGATCGTCCACGAGCTGTGAGAAGTGGATGGAGAACACGGACTCTCACGAGGGTGACTAATGGCATGGGCTCCAGGAGCATATTTCACAAATCATCAGAGGAAACAAGTTTCCTATAATAAAATATGTAGGGGATTCTAGAACCCAAGCATATTTTGTAGACATTTAAGCGGGGACAGGGGGGGTCTTTTGCTTTATCAGCTGCGTGAGCCATTTTTACCTGTCTCTTCCAGGATTGTCAGTAGCAATAAAATGTGGCTGGGACAAACCAGACTTCGTCCATATGAACCAATTCCCCTCCTACCTCTCCCCCACCCCCCAGAGGAAAAACCAAAGCTTGTACTGATGGATTTAGCTTGACAACTGTTTTTAATGCTCTCCATACAGCCGCAATTTTCTTGGTTGTCAGTGACATTCTTTTGGTATTTTACAGTGTTGTACTTTTATAACATTAAAATACCCAACTGCTCAGGTAATTATATCGGGGAAAGGTTTCATGTACATAAACATTTGAGATGAAACCCCTCAGCAGCACGCTGTGCTGGAGCCCCAGGGGAGGGGGGGTGCTAAAAATTCCACCTCAGGGTGGGTCCTGCTCCCTCCACCTGCTCTTCAGTGACCTATGACCTTTTGGAGCTTTGGGCCCATCTGATACTGCTTGCCACTCTGGTGGCATCATCAGTGTTAGAGCCCAAGTGCCCCTTTGAAGACGCTGCTGCAGGTCTTCCAGTGTGCTACACAAGTCGTGGGTATATTTGTATAAAATCATAAAATACTATTCTTGATGTTTGTGCATGGCACAAAACTGCACATAGTTATGTTCTTAGCTTCTGAGAATTAAAGAAGTAAACTTAGAAGATGGATAAGAAGTTTTGCCACTTTCATTTGTTTAAATGAAAGAGCATCTGTCATTGCACGGGTGGACCTGGAGGAGCTCGGCAGGAAGAGCGCCAAGGTAACTGCTGCCTAGCCGCTGCATCTGCACGGCCACCCACCGGCCCTGGGTGTCCACTCGTGACCCTTTGTGACCTGGAGCTCACAGGGAGGATCTAAGACCCCTGCCCCCATCATATTGGTTGAAGTAGTAAACAATTTGGGAACAGATGATGTTGGTTAAACTGTAGCCTTATTAACGTGAGGAGACTGCCTGGTGACAGTGCTGAGATGGCGGGAAAGCGGCAGCTGCGCTCCCCAGGCCACCGCCCCGCCAGGCTGTCTGCCCCGTCCTCTTGATTACATGCCTGGCTCCCCATGAGGCCTTGATCACATTATTCTAGTGTTCGTGGTGAAGAATAATTGGGTCAGTTGTTTCATATGCTGTCAGTCCAACATGAATTTGCAAAACCCTGTATGTGAGACTTAAAATGAAGAAGGGCATTAACCTCCAGATACATACTTGGTTTTTGCAAGTTTCTTTGAAGAGTTCTAGGCACCTCTCCATTTATGTGTAAATCACCCAAATATGATATCAGACAAGTCAACTGGAAAAGATTTGTGGCCCAAACCACAGCCGTTCAGACCTCTTTAGGGACATCCCAATGATAGAGCGTCTCCAGTCTGAGCAGCAGCTGGGAGGTGGCTTACACTCAAGTGTTCTCTAGGAATTTGTGTTTTCTAACAAAAGCAAATCAGAACTTACTGAAAAACTCAAAATATTTAAGCAAATGCATAAAAGCAAAATGATTTCTTGCTGTTACTTGATTATTTGGGAAGAATTTTAACAGGAAACCCAGGTTGCAGTGAGAAAGTACCTGGGTCCCGCTGAGCTGAAAATAGAACTGAAGTCACCACGAACAATTCACGTCCATGCTTTCTCCACTGTGTCGTCAGAGCCCCTCTCTGGCTCTGTTACAGAGACGGCTCTCTCAGTGGTAGCTGCCTCAGTCTGACTGCAAGCGGATATGGGACCCAATGGGTGGTGGTGGTAGTGTGGAGCAGGGTGCTGAGTCAGTGGGCAGCTCCAGGGAGGGGACCCCTGCCAGGGCCTCTGTTTGCTTCCCTGCACCTGCCATAAGGTTGGCTCACTGTCACACCACATGCTCACTTCATTTCTTTGGCTCTTAACAGCCAGTCACTAAGAAGCAGGCCCACCCGGGGCAGCAGTGTGACACTTGGGATTTTGGGGTTTGGGTGGTTATATTGGCATATTGAGAAGGATGCAGTATATATAGCATTATGCAATTGCTCTGAGGGCTTTTCACCAGGCCCTGTGCCTGTGCTGGTTGGGTGTACCCCCATACTTACTTGCAGTCGTGCTATAACTTCATTTGGGTGTCTGCAGTCTCCATGTGGCAGACAGCAACAGTGCTGGTGGAGACCCGTGTCCTCCAGTCTTCACTGAGGCCCGCCAGTGCCACCCAGAGGCCAGTGATGCCCCACAGCCTACCTTTGCAGTGTGATAAGGCCCCTCACTCCATGCTTACTGAGCCAATTAGAGTTGCTGATTACCGGTCCCTGAGAACACCAGCCTGCTTAGTTCTACACTAGGCCTCTCCCCAACCTTCCGTTCCCATTACCAACGTGGCCAGCAGGTAGAAACAGTGGTCTGGCCCACAGGGCAGCTCTGTCTCCTATAGCTGCTAAGGAGTCTGGTTCCCCAAGTCAGCCTGGCCTGGAGCTCGGGAACAAGCAGGCCCCAGAGTGGGAGCTAAAGGCGCCTTCACTGCCAGGACAGCCCAGACTGGCACACTCCCAGGGCCACCTCTGCCCACACTGCGGTCACTGCTGATACTGCCAGTCGTGCCACTGCAGATCAGCAGGGAGTTCAGCTGGGGCGGGGGGGGGGGGGGGGGCCTGCCGTCCCCTGAAGCCACCCCAGCATGGGGTGCACTGCTGTTGTTCTAGAATGGGCTCTTCCTCATTGGCTATCAGATTATTCCCTGCCCTTCCATAAGGTAGACACAACATAGAAGTGAATGTAGGTGAAGGTTTTGCAAATTCGATTTTAGCTCTACTCAAAAAGAGTTTCTGTCACTGTGAGAATGTTCTGGCACTGCACTGGAGCCACTGTCATTCCAGAATGTCCCAAGTCCAGCTTTCAGTGGGGCCACACATGCCAACATGTGTAGCAGTTGCTACATGGAAGTTTTTACATGTTTTTAATATGTCCCTTCAAAGTAGAAGAGGTTGGTGGCCAACTTGTTGGAGTCCACTGGTTTCAGACATTTTACCAATAATTGTACCTGTTTATGCCCTTAGGAGGTCAGATAAAGGATAGTGAAGGTTGACTTTCAAGAGGCTAAAGCAACTAATTTTATGAACTAGCATGATGGTTAAGGAAAGTCATCTCTACTTTTTAAGTAGATTGCGTGTGTTCACTGTTACCGCTCTTGGTCACAGGTCATTTTAATTGTGTATGGGAGATGTTTTAAAAGTAACCTCTCAGTGGGTTTTCCCTAAATGAGAAAAACAGGCCAGTTAGACCAGAAGTATTGATCTTAGGTTCTGATCTGGAGACAGACCCAGAGCTTTTGAAGTTAATACAAATGTGTCACATGAAACAGAATGTCCAACAACAAGGTTTGTTCCAGGCCCCAGCATGCAGGTGTCCTGTGTCACAGTCGGGCATCCTCTTCAGGTGTTGGGATGTACCTGGGCCAGGCTTTTAGAGTTCGTGAAACGTGTGCTTCTAGAATACTCCGCCAGATGTGTGTTTATAAAAGGCAGTGACTGAACTGGTTTCAGGTCCCAGTTTTCATCGTCGGCAGTGCACTCCTCCCTGACTGCCGATAGCTGACTTCCCTGCCTGGTGCTCAGTGACCTCCCTCTGAGGCAGTGCCTTAGACACTCAGGCAGCACCGGCTCCTCAGGGCCCAGCCTCTCCCCCTGCCACTTCCCCATTACTGAACCTGAGCTTGAGTGATCCTGCAGGGAAGGCACTGCAGACCTCAGCCACCTCCAAGCTGGTAAAAATGAATTCCCAAGGGGCCTCCTCGGGTACGTGGACTCGGTCTGATGAAGTGATGTGTAGAAATGCTGCTTTTATCTTCGTCCTTGTCCCGTTTCTCACTTTGTCAGACTTGGGAGTGTGCTTTATTTAGAAACCCAGTTCCCAAAGAACTGCAGCCTTAGAGGTGAGCCTTGGTGACGGTAGGCCTGGTAATGACAAGCAGGGCAGGTGGAGAAGCGGCTGGCGGAGACCTGAAGCCCCAGCAAGCTTGGGGGTCTGGTGCACAGACCACCTTAGGCTGGGGTAGGCAGGGGATGTGAGGGCTTTGAGAGGAAAATATGGGATTTAAAGTCAATTGATGATAGAAACAAGGGACTTCCAACACTGTCCTAGCTCTTGGGTCCTGGTGGTGCTGCTGCACAAACTAAAATTGGGTGATTGCACTCACACGATCAAGTGGGAGGAACGAGAGGTCCCTGCATGCCTTTAGGAAAGCCCATTGCTGAAGTGGCCTCACCTGCTGCGGCAGGCGGGCAGTGCTCGGGGTGGTGGCTTGGCCCTCTGCCAAGGGAGCCACAGCTGGTGGTGGTGTCTGCCTGGGCCCTGGAGCATCAACACCTGGGAGGGTGGCATCTGGAGAAAGGGTCTCACCAGCTTCCAGACTTCCTCCCTGATTTACTGGGAGTTAGGAGGAGCTGTGGTGGCTGGCTGGTGGCTGATTTTTAAGCCCTGGGTAAAATTGACAGTTCACTGGAGCATCATCTATTGAAGCCCTGCCCTCATTTGCACGTATGGGAGTCTTAGAGGCGCACTGCTGCACAAGTAGTTTGAGAAAAACCCCACCTACAGGAGCCGCCTTTTACATCGGCCCCTTGGGGCCTGGTCGGTGTCCTGGCTCGCTTACTGGGCCCACCCGTTCCCGCCATTCTGCGTGTGTGTGGAGCAAGGGCCGCCGTCTGTAAACCTGCCAGCCTGGCTTTGGTCAGCTGCACACCCTGGGACTGAGGACGCGGCATCTGTCTGAGAATTGTCTTCCTCGTGTCCCTAAGACCTTAGGTATGAAGGCCTGGCAGGATTAATGTCATCCAGGCTTTAGCATGCTCTCTCTCTAAAATAAAAAATACTGGTGTCAAAATTTTTGTTCCAAGTTGAAGGGTTTTGATAATGTTTTGAGCTTTTGACTACAATTCTTGTTTGGGTTAAAAGCGCTAATTTACGGTCTTAACCAGTAATCAAATACAACTGGTAGTTTTAAATGAGAATGTTTATATCAGAGCATAATCTATTCTTGTCACCTTAGTATTAGAGTGATAAGTCTTCCCATGTTACAGATTTCTGCCAACTTTCCTGTGTTTTATAAATGGCATCGTATTGACTTTTGTCCAAAAGAATGATGAACACTTGTGGGTGACCTCCCCCCAAAGGACTCTTACTACTCCTTCCACAGCCTCAAGGGCTCGGAGGCAGTCTGTGACCAATCCTGAAGAGATGTTTTAAAGTCATGTTTACAAAGAAATTGCACTCGAGTTCTTAGTGAAAGTGCTCTTCTGAATCTGCTTTAAAATATATTTTTATTGATTTCACAGTAAATCATTGTTCTTTAAATAGTTTTATTGATTTCAGAGAGGGAGAAAGAAAGGAACATCAATGATGAGAGAGTATCATTGATTGGCTGCCTCCTGCACGTCCCCTTCTGAGGATCAAGCCCGCAACCCAGGCATGTGCCCTTGACTGGAATCGAACCCAGAATCCTTCAGTCCTCAGGCGGACGCTCTATCCACTGAGCCAAACTGGCTAGGGCCAGTAA
Source organism: Myotis lucifugus (assembly GCF_000147115.1). NCBI lineage: Eukaryota > Metazoa > Chordata > Mammalia > Chiroptera > Vespertilionidae > Myotis > Myotis lucifugus. The sequence goes on from NW_005871927.1 coordinate 122,829, forward strand.
AGCATTTCTTTCTGAAATAAAGTATGGTCACGATCATAAATACTGCCAGAGGCCTTAATTACACTCCTTTTCTGAATTTGATAATTACTTTTAAAACGATTTTCCCTAAATCAGTGTCTCATACAATAAAGTCTGGTGACCGTCCCCCCCCTCCACTGCCTGCCCCTTAGTTTTCATACTTAGTATGATTTTAAGGTAAACAGTTGGGGAGGGAGGCATGTTTTCTTTGTATTGGTTTCATGTGTGTACGGCTTAGTGGTTAGAGCTTTGGCCCTTGCTGGTTTGGCTCAGTGGATAGAGTGTCGGCCTGCAGACTGAAGGATCCTGGGTTTGATTCCTGTCAAGGGCATGTACCTCAATTGCAGGCTCCTCCCGGCCCTGGCCCTGGTCGGGGGTTTATGCAGGAGGCAACCAATCAATGTGTTTCTCTCACATCGATATTGCTCTCTGCCTTTCTCTCTCTCTTCCACTCTCTAAAAATCAATGGAAAAATATCCTCAGGTGAGGATTTTAAAAAATCATATACTTCACATAGGGTTCCCCTCAATATTGCCAATACCTCAACTGGGGCCTGGTAAGCTTTGCTAGTTTGAGGCTGAGCATGCTTTTCATGTCACCTGACAGTGCACTGCATGCCCTCCTGCCTCACTAACGTCGTGTGTTCTTTGCAGCCATGAAGGAAGACCGGCAAGTGGAGAACACGGCAGCTGCGATGCCGAAGAAAGTGGCTGCTCAGGGCCCTGCTGTGGGCAGCAGGCAGCCTGCAGCCCGGAGTCTCCTTCCAAAGAAGTCCCCTCCTTTCACAAATGTGACCAAGCCAGTCATCAGGAAGTTGCCTTCAGGCTTCAAGGGCACTATACCCAAGAGGCCGTGGCCCTCGGCTGCCCCCTCGGGCAGTGTTCCTGCCACCAAACAGGCAGGGCTGGTGCCTGGTGCCACCACATCTACTTCCAAAAAGCTGCCAGGCTCCTCTGCCCCTGGGGGAGCTGCCAGGAAGCCCATGGTGACATCTGTCCCCTTGGCCTCTCCAGCCCCAGGACGCCTGGGGGCCTCAAGCACCACCCCATCACAGCCAAATTCTCAGATTCGGCAAAATATAAGGCGCTCCTTGAAGGAGATTTTGTGGAAAAGGTGGGCTGTTATGCTTGATTATCTGTTAAAGTGGAAGATTTCCGCTGTTGGGAGAATGAAGTGCAAGCTCAGGGTTTACACAGTTCTGTCTCTTCTAGAGCCAGTGACAGTGATGACCTCATGATGACAGAGAGCGAGGTCGGGAAGGTTGCACTCCACATTGAGAAAGAGATGTTCAACCTCTTCCACGTCACTGACAATCGCTACAAGAGCAAGTACCGCAGCATCATGTTCAACCTCAAGGACCCCAAGAACCAGGTGTGTGCCTCATGGTCAGGGCTGGCTTCCTGCTGCAGAGCAGGGGGCACGTGTGCTCTGGGCTCTAGTTGAGTGTCACGTCATTAAACCGTACATAGCGTGAGACAGTCGTACCCTTTCTGCGGAAGTTAGCAGTCATTTTTGTTCCTTTTGACACTGGCCATCGGTGTAGGGAATAGTGGTGCATCCTTCCTTCCTTTCCTTAGCTGCAGCCTGGGCTTCACTGGCTCCCTGAAGTCCATCTGTAGTTCACCAGATGCGTCTCTCTTAAATATGGCCGTAAAATTGCTTTCTCATTATTTCATTGGTTCCAGAATAAAGTTCAAATTCCTTATGGTATGTGGGTATCTCCATATTTGGGCTTTATTGTCATTTCACCTCAGCTGAGCGAGCCTGTCCTCAGGGGTTCCTTAGATGAACTCTGCTGTGCTCACTGTTCGGACAGGTGCTGTGCACACCTGGGTGGGGCACTTGGTTCTCACAGCAGCTGTGGGAGGGCAGTGCTGTGCCCACGGGTAGAGTGGCCTGGACTCTGGCCTGGTGTGGCTCCTGCTTCCTGCACTGGGCTCATGGTTGCCCATTTCTCTGCCTCTTAAACTCTCACCTGTGCTCAGAAGCAGGGTCAGAGGGAAGCTCTGACTTTCCATCTTGCCTCTTAAGCCCTGGCAGAAGAGGTCTCTTCTCACCTTTATCCCTAACACTACCTTTTGGAGTTGATCTATTTTCTGAGGTCTCTCTCTAGCAGTTGGTGCAGCGTGGGCCTCAGGTCAGCTGTACAGGCCCAGTGCCGATGTTTTCTGGGCATGTTAGCTCCCATGAGCTCTTAGGGAGTTGCACACCTTGAGGCCCCTGCTGTGCTGGGTCCGGTGCTTTGGCCTGTGTCACCAGCCTCTGGGCAGGGACTCCACCTACTGCTCTGTTTCCTCCATGCCCTTCCTTGGGTCTTGGAGACATTCACTCAACTATCCTGAACCAGTGAATGAACAATGTTTGTTCACAGGGTCTCTTCCACCGTGTTCTGCGTGAAGAAATCTCTTTGGCCAAACTTGTGAGAATGAAGCCAGAAGAACTTGTGTCTAAAGAGCTTTCCACATGGAAAGAGAGGCCGACAAAACCTGTGAGTGCTAGGGAGTGGCTGCCAGAAGCCCGAGCAGCTGGCCTTGCCCGGAAGTAAAGGCTGCTCTGGGAACAGGAGGGCACCCACTAAGGCTGTCTTCTCTCTTAGGTGATGGAGTCCAGGGCAAGATTGCACCAGGAAAGTAAAAAGACAGCCATCAGGCAGGAGGCCATTCCCGACATGGAAGACTCCCCCCCAGTGTCGGACTCGGATGTAAGCCTGTGGGTTAGGGTTATGCAGTCGCCTTGTCTCAGCGGTTTGTGCTCGGTCTCTTAGCCCATGCCAGACTGGGAAGCAGTGACCCACGCCGTGTCCCCTCTTTTCCTCTTAGGAACAGGAGTCAGTACGTGCTGTGCCCGAGAAAAACGCTGCACCCGCTCTGGACCTCTTCAGCAGCATGTTAAAGGACACGACGGGCCAGCACCGCGCCCACCTCTTCGACCTGAACTGCAAGATTTGTACAGGTGAGTAGGTGAGGGGAGGCCTTTGTTTAACATCGCTGACCCGTGTATGGCAATTGTATTCACCCCAAGTTTAAAACATGACACAGCCGGGATGGTCTTTGGGAGCTTGTGAAGTCAGCCCCTGCCTTTAGAGCATTGCTCCTTTATCCTTGAAAAATGGTCATTTACTTGGGGGCAGACTGTGCCCTCAAACCAAGCCCCTCTTGTGCTACAGGTCAGGTTCCATCATCAGAAGATGAACCGGCTCCAAAAAGACAAAAATTGTCAGCTCCTGCTAAGAAAGAAGAGTCCAAATCCAAGCACGACAGCTCTGCCTGTGAGCCAGCTCTTAGCTCAGCGGGTGAGGCAGTGCCAGAAAGTCTCCCTGAAAACACCTCTGAGCCAGACCCAGAGAGTGCGTCCCAGACTCTCTTGGAAAGGAGGTACTTATCCGAGGCTCCAGGAGACGGCCCGCCTGAGCCCTGTGCCCCGGAAGGGCCTTCTTGCCCAGCCTCCTGTGGGGGCACCGTGCTCACCACTGTCACCATGTCTGGCCGAGACCCCAGGACCGCACAAAGCGCAGCAAGCACAGTCATGACTCCTGCCGCAGCCCTCCCAGGCAGCACCCACCTGGCAGAGCCATCACAAGAAGTCCTAAAGCCTGCTGCGACCGCGGTGCTGGTGCCCAAGTCCATACTAGCCAAGCCGTCCTCATCCCCCGAGCCCAGATACCTGCTGTCGGTCCCGCCGTCCCCAGGCATCAGGTGCGGTGTCCACGTGGGTTCACTTCTCGTAGAGTAACGGGAGGGGCAGAAAGAGTGACTCAGTCCTCAGCTCTGCAGTCGCCCAGCAGCACCGCTGCTCTGGAGGGTTGTGTAAAGCACTCAGTGTCCCACATTTAAGGTGCCGAACACCATTTAGAAATTTAAATCTTGAAAATTTGAATTTATGGCCATCTGGTTTTGTGGCCTATTCAGTTTATTTTTCTTTGACGAGAATATCTGTTTATATCACAATGATTAAAGTAGTTAATTTGAAAAAGTAAGCTACCAAAACCTGCCCAAACTTTCACTTTTGTAATATGTAAAGTCTTCACACTTTGGACGTTCTTTGTGCAAAGAGCTTTACTCCTTTTCTCTGGTTTTGTTTTGCAGCACTGCGGCGTCTCGGTCCCCTCCAGAAGGAGATACGACCCTCTTTCTGTCTCGACTCAGCACCATATGGAAAGGATTTATTAACATGCAGAGTGTAGCAAAGTTTGTCACTAAGGCTTACCCCGTCTCTGGATGTTTTGATTATCTCAGTGAGGTTAGAGCCAAGAGAAAGTGAGAGAGAGAGTGTGTGTGTGTGTGTGTTTGTGTGTGTGGACACCTCTCATAGGCGTTCTGATCCTGTGGGATTGTCTGCCATCGGTGATTGAGCACCTCTGAAGTTACAACGGGGATTGATGGACAAGTCCACAGGTTGAGCAGCTTGGACAGAAATTCCAATGAGTAATTGGGCCTCCCGGCTTCTGTGAAGAAGCCCAGTGGTCTTCCTCCTCTCTCCGTTCTGCTTGGGCATTTACCCAGAGTGTGCAGCCTGCCTTGGTGTGCAGTGACACACACAGTGAACGGAGCCCTGGACAGGCGGTGTTTCTGGAGACACTTGAGTCAGCCCTGCACTCTGTCTTCACAAAGCTAACGCGTGTGTTTGGTACAAGGCTATCATCACCCCCACCATGGGTTTGGTAACACAATCCTGTAGCATTTGGTACAGTTATTACCCTTTTCTTTGGAATCTTGACTCACTAGCTTGGGGCCCTGAAATGACTGTATCAGCCTCTGAATGCTGGTTTACCTGTCACTTATGCAAAGTGCATTTTGTTTAGGACCTGCCCGACACTATTCACATTGGTGGACGGATCGCACCCAGGACTGTGTGGGACTATGTCGGCAAACTCAAATCCTCTGTGTCTAAGGTACTGCTCATTGTCTGCACCACCGAAGAAGGTGCTCGTTCTAACACAGCTCTGCCCTCACTTCTCATCCTGATGGGTTACTATGTGAAATGTCAGCTTCCTAAGTATTTCCAGGTGGATGTTCAAAGTTAAGTTTGGAGCTGGATGAGGCCGGGTGGGAAGAGTGCTGTAGTGCTGAGGTTTGATACTGACTGACCATGGGTACATGCAGGTCATTGTTAGGGTTAGTGAGCAGCCACTCTGTTCCCTGTTGTCCTTGCGACAGAAGGAGTTGACTGGCTTTCCTCTGTGCACCCGAGATTAGCCACAGCCATGTGTGCATGGACAGTGCTCGTGGAGCCAGGCTATCATTTTTCTCAGTTCACAGGGTTTCAGGCCCTCCAGTCTAGCTTAGCCCTCCTGTTAGATAGGCACAGGGAGTTCTGTAGCTCACCACGTCGCCCTGCTCATTGATTGTCCTGGTATGAGAACTCCACAGGTGGGTGCTATTCCGAGGACCCGAGGCTGTGAGTTCAGAAGCCTGGCCCTTGAGCCTGTGCTCTATCTGCCGCTCCATTGCTAACAGGACTGAAATTGAAGTCAGAACCGCATCTCTCTTGTTCAGATCGATGCTGTTTTCGGCACCGCAGGCCAATGCTCCCTGTCCTGTTTGTGTTGCAGGAGCTGTGTCTGATCCGCTTCCATCCCGCCACGGAGGAGGAGGAGGTGGCCTATATATCTCTCTACTCCTATTTTAGCAGCCGCGGCCGCTTTGGCGTTGTTGCTAACAATAGTAGGCACATCAAGGACCTCTACCTGATCCCACTGAGCTCTGAGGACCCTGTTCCATCCAAGCTTTTGCCCTTTGAGGGACCAGGTAAGCACCTCTGGTCACACATGTCCCCTTCCCCTGACACCGAGTCCTACTGACCTGTCACCAGTGGTCGTAACCCCGCCCCCCACTGTCTGTCTGTCTGTCTGGCAGCAGGAACTAGCAGTCACATGAAGCTACATTGAGCTGGACAGTGCAGCTCTAGGCTTGGTACCCTTATTATTGGCATAAATTGTCTTAGAAAAGTTTTATGAAGGGAAAAGCCCTCAGCGTTCCACCAGCCTTTCACTTTCACGGCCTTGGTCCCAGGAGTCTGGACAGGACAGGAGGGGAGGAGAGGTGGAGAGGCAACACTTCACAGCGCTGGTCACTGCCGCCTCCCCCAGGGGGTTTCTGTGGACACCCCGCTCAGGAGGTGAGCAGGTGCCACTCGGAGGCGCTCTCTGCCTCTGTCAGGGAGTCATTTTCAAGAGATACAAGAACAGGTAGTGAAGGAGAAAAATTTGAGAAATACTTTTAAATCTGTTCAAGTTTTAATTTTTAATAAGTTATTTCATCTTTTGCAAAATACTTAGTGTTTACTCCTTCCTTATAAAGTGCTGCTTTTAAATGATTTCTTACAAATTAACCTTTAAAAATGTCAGACTTGTCAAAGGGTTGAGGGTGATTCCAAAGGGACATGGTCTGTGGGGTTTCAGCTCTTTGTAACCTGAGAAGAAGCTGGTGCAAGATGTCTAAATTGATGTGTCTCCTTGGCTGTGAAGTCCCCCAGGATTAACAGTGCCAAGAAGATGACGAGACACATGGTGATGCTCTTTGAAGGGCTTTGTCCTAGAGGCAGTGACTGAACCCTCTGACCATCACTGGGGCTGCCTAGACCATGGCACCTTCATGCCTTGGCCTCATCACCAGGGCTTGGCGAGTGCTCCCACCACAGCCACATACTGCACTCACACCACACCTACACTAGCTGGGCCCTGGCTGTCGCCCCACTCCCACAGGCACACCCAGTCCTGGCTGGGGCACACGCTTAACACAGGTGGCTCAGTGTGCCCTGATTTCAGAATTGTGTCCACAAAGGGGTTGGTGTCAGTAACCCCAGGTTCAGTACTTACTGACACAATCATCAAGCTCTCTTCATGCGGAATACATTTTAAAAGCCAGGCACTCAGGGTGTCCTCTCATACTCCTTGGGGATAAAGAAATGCCACCTGGCGGTGGGTGGCAGAAAGAACCTTGGTGGAGGTTCTTGGTGAGCAGCTCTGAAGAGGCTGGCGAGCTCCCTGATGACCATGAAGGGCAGCATCCTGTGTCCCTGAAGGTGAGAGAACGAAGCTGACTTCTCAGACACCTGTGAGGAGCCTCCGGTCAGTCACGAGTGCCTCGCTGTGCGGGTCCAGTGGGCATGTGGCTGGGCAGCATGACAGCCCGAGTGCAGAGCCCTTTTTGTTTGCAGAGGTGAGTTAGCAGGTCCTGGGCCTACTCCCCTCATCAGCCTCATGCGCTGCTTTGAGCTCCCATTGCCCATCTGCAGACTCACTTGGCCGAGGAGCCTGAGTAACACCTGGTTTGGGGCGCTGACCGTCAGACACACTGGAGACGGGCCGAGTGGACCTCACACTCCTGGGGCTTGGACACTCCCTGGGGGGACATCCAAAGGACCCACAGCTTTTCGTCCATAATAAAGAACAAGTAGTGACAGGTTTTAGAAACTAATCATGTTTTGCCCCTAAGCTCTTAAAGATTTAATTTAAGGGCTTCTAAATGCAAGCCTGCTTAATTTAGTCTGTTATTTTTTATTTTGATATTATTTTTTATATATGCATTAATATCCATGTATATCTTTCATACACTTCACATCACCTAAAACCCGCTTCCAGGCAGGGCCTAGCTGCCTGCTTCATGTGTTTCTAGTGTGACATGGTTCACTCCAGCTGCAGTGTCCTGTGCCATGGTGGTATCGTGTGTGTGTGTCCTGTGTGCGCGTGTCTGTGTGTCTGGTGTGTATGTGCACCTGCAGTGGGAGGTTGGGTGGAGATGCTTCTCCTATCGTGGTGGTCCCTGTCCTCACTGAGCTCATCTCTGCAGAGCATCCTTCGAAGGCACAGGCCCAGTCTCAGAGTGGTGGTGATGTCCCTCAGCAGAGCAGCCAGCAGGTGTGACCACGTGCCACCCGGCAAGCACTGGCATCATGGCTTGACCGGAGCACCCTTGACCCCACTGCAGCCCTGTGCTGTCACAGTTGTCATTCACCTGAGGTCGCACCCAGTTAGGTGTCGAGCCAGGGTGGCTGTCCTGAGGCTTGCACTCTATCCCTCTCAGTTCTCTTTAGGGCAAGAAGCACAGGCCTGGGTGGGGCCTGCCTGCTGTGGGGGTGGAGAAATTGCAGAGAGGGACCAACTCGCACACCACATACAGAAGGTGCAGGGTCCTCCCTCCCCTGACCTCAGGAACCCGGTAGAGTGACGAGCTCTTGCTGTCCACACCTAAGAAGCCAGTAAAGCCCTAACCCGTTTGGCTCAGTGGGTAGAGCGTCGGCCTGCGGACTCGGGGGTCCCAGGTTCGATTCCGGTCAAGGGCATGTACCTTTTTTGCGGGCACATCCCCAGTAGGGGGTGTGCAAGAGGTGGCTGATCGATGTTTCTCTCTCATCAATGTTTCTAACTCTCTATCTCTCTCCCTTCCTTTCTGTAAAAATATCAATAAAATATTTAAAAAAAAAAAATAAGAAGAAGCAGCCAGTAAAGATGCTGGCGGCCCTGACACCGAGTTCAGATCCAGTAAGTCTGCACTGGCCACCCTCACATAGTCGGGGCCTCCCGTCTCGGCCATGCTCTACACAGCAGACCTGGGAGCTGTGCCCATAGCCCCTTGGCCGTCCGCCAGCCCTACGAGCAGCCTGCTCAGGTTCCAGGATGCTCTCACCCTTGCGTACTTTAGAGTTGTCCTCAGAAATGCCAGGTGGTCTCGTGTGACAGCGACGTTTTCATAACGTGGCAGTGTTATTTCAGAGGACAGCTGTAAAGCTGGGTCCCTTTGGTCCAGCTGGAAGTCATCCACTTTGGGTGCTAGCTCAGCCCTGCCACGCCCTGACATCTTCGCCACTGGGGACAAGGGTCAGGTGGTCTGCACACCCCGGGGCTTATTTGTGAAGGAAGACAGATCAGATTGGATGCTTGTCTTGTACGGTTCCTGTGCAGCCCAGCAGGACTGGACCTGGGCTGGGACTCAGCCCTCACAAGTAACAGGCAAGGGCTCAGGTTCCGCTTCGCAATGGCTGTTGCGGAACCTGGTGTCTAAGGTGTAGGTGTGCGCTGACAGGGCAGGGACTGCCTCCGAATGCTCCGCGGAGAGGCCCCTTAGAGATTCACAGCCATAGTGTACCTGTGCTCCCTTCTCACTGCTTTCTAAACTAGCTGGACATTCTGTGACTTAAATGTCAGGTAAGCATTTCTTTGTGTGTGTATCTAGTTGTGCACTGTGATCCGAGACAAATGTAGTATTGAATGTATTAGTTTCTCCTTCGAAATCAATAAAGTACATTTCCTGGAAACTGGTTGTTGTTTGTTTGAATCTGAACCATGTAGTAGCTCTCTGTACCTGTCGTAGGTGCACTGATGGAGGGCAGAGTCCCCACTTTGCTTTTTATAAGCCGACATGACTTACCTGGTCCTTCAGCCTCAGGTGTGCGGGCTGAGCTGCTTGGGCCACCTGGATGGAGATGGACAACACTCAGGCATGCTGAGCCCAGCGGCTTTGTACAGGTCGTGTGAATTTTACGTGTGCATGTGTGTGTGTGCTTGCGTGTGGACTGGGGCAGGTACCCCGCCCCCCCCTGTATGTGCCTAGTCTTTTCTATCCAGTCACATTAAGGATGGTCACTGCATGACTCCCACACTTTTCTGTCCAGCAGGTGGGGAAATAGTGTTGGGACAAATTCAGACCATAACAGGGTTTTCCTTTTCAATGGAGTAGGGTGTGTGCCCAACAGGTTTAAGGTTAAAAAGCAACATTTTGATAGTTTGGGGGTTAAGGAACCAGTTATTAAAATTAAGCTTCATCCATGGTGTGCTGGGCTGGAGGTATGTGGGGCCCCAGGGCTGCTTCCTTCCTTGCCACTTCACCTCTTGCCTCCTGTGGCTGACACACCTGGACATGGGTCCTGGTTTGGTCTGGACTCAGGAAGTCAGGTGGCACCTGCCTCTCTAGATGTCACAGTCCCTGGGCTTCCCAGTTTCCTCTGTGCTGTTGGGTGATCTGATGTTAACACTGAGCTGAGGCTGCCCCTCCCCTGATCACTTCGGAACAGATCTGAGCAGCTAAACGGGCTTATTTTTATCCACACAGTACAGTCTGAGGTCACTGTTGCTCTGGCCCTGCAGAGGAGGGGTCCCCCTGGCTGCCAGGACTCCTTGTCTGGAAATGCAGGATGGCCCAGTTAGCAGCCCCTCCCCCTCACCAGCCAGTGTTTGTTTTCATCTGACTTAGGAATTTAAGCCTCAGCAACCCTCAGAAGGGAGGTGGGTAAGAGCATCTCCTGCTTCTAACAATGGAGACGGATCCCCTGTCTCCATTGGGCTCGAGCCTCGGTCTCCTCACTGCAGCCAGCGTGGTCCCTGCTCTGCACCTTCTCAGCACCCACTCTTCTCTCCAGGGTGATGCTCCAACAGTGGGGTGAGCGGGAGGGGCCCAGGCCCAGAGGGGTATTCGGGTGGGTGGGGAGAGCTGGCCTGCCGCCACCTCCCAGCAGTGGGTGACCTCCCTTAGAGCACCCGTCTCAGTGAAGGTTGCCCCTAAGGCCCAGTGCAGATCAGTGAACTTTATTTTTTGTTCCTGTGCATATTATTTCCAAAGAACTAGTTACCTTTCAAACATCCTTGCAGCTGTAACATGAACATATGAATCAGATAAGATTTGACGGCTTCAAAACAAGATTATGCATTTTGAGAGCCCAGTTTAAACTTCACATCTTGTGGAGGAATTCAAAACTAATGCCCACCCAACTCTGGAGCTGTTAGATTGCTCACGGGTGTGTGCAGGTGCAGGCGCTGAGAGCTGAGGCAGTCAGTCTATCTGCTGTTAGATGCCCATCTCCAGGTCGCTTCCTGTCTCTGAATGTAAATATTAAGAAATATAACTAACCTTACCTTTGAATATGACAACAGGTTAGTCTAAACGATTTTCTTAAGAGTGGGATGTACTGTTTTCTTCAGAAAGCATATTAAGCCATTAGACATTTTAGTTGGTGGGGTACACACATCACTGGGCTGGAGACCATGGCTTCCTGGGTGGAGCACAGTGACTTCCCACCACAGCTCTTTGACCTGGAGTTTCATTGGTGCCACGAGCCTGCTGTTGGCACTTGAGAAGTTGAACTGTTCCCTGTGAGGTGGCACAGCGCCTCCGCTGGTGACCAGTCCAGTGCTGTGGACTGCCAAGGAGGCTTCCCCACACCGGGGCTCCCAGCCTTGCCCACAACACCCATGGGGCCGAGCACAGTCCTTTAGTTCTGCCAGGTTCCCTAGAGACAAGAGGTTTACAGGGCTGTCCCCTAGTGGGTTCCGTGGGTGTCTGCATGTGCACCTGCTCTGCAGCTCTGGGGCTATGGTCCAGACAGGCCTATTGAAGTCAACTATACCCCAAAACTGGGTCTGAGTAAGCTGTCAAACATTCAATAAATACATTCTGTCTATGAAAACAGAAGTACTGTATAAGTTAACCTTGATTCATGTTAATTATAAAACAGACTTGATAGATTCCCCTTCATACCTACTGACACTCTAGTCTGCCTAACCTTCCAGCCCTGTTCCCTCTGGCCAGCTCGTCCTTTCCCCGACACACGGCTGTTCTCTGGAGCCATTTCTCTCATGAAGGTGGGGGTGAGGTCCTGGGAGTTAGGTCTTCAGTGGGCACCTCACCTCACACGGCAGCGTGAGCAGCAGGGAGGTCAGCACAGCATTGTTAGTCTGGCTGTGCTGGGCCACCCAGCCCTGGCATGCCTGCTCCTGGGGCCGGAGGGTACCTCCACCACCCTCGTGGGCCCAGCCTGTCAACCTGTCTCTGTGGGAATTTCAGAAGATTAGCAGAACTGCATCATGAAGTGATCTGTGATCATCTTTAAAGTCATACAATAGGAAAAACAATACTTGATTTCTTGTTTAGTAAGTAAGAATGTCACGTGACTATATACCACAGTGTTAAATTACCTATAAATTGAATTTATACATTTTAATTACTTTTAATTATATTCTGCTATCATGAAACAAACTTTCTGTGTGGCAGCATTTCTCCCTAAATTACTGCTTTATGAGTTGGGCTTTTTTGTTTCCTTGTGGTAGTCTGGACTTACTCTGACTGGGGGGAGGGGTTGTTATAAAATCTTAGTATTCCTGAAATAATGCGCCACACCTTGCAGTGTTTGGAATAAGCCTTTCTTAAGAAGGAATGATTTACCTGCTGTGCCCTAAGATGCTGGTGTGCTTTCTCTGCCACCAGCTTGCTGAACTCCTCAGCGCTGGATTTAAGCGCCATGTCCTGTGTTTACAAAGACTGAGCATTGGACAACTCTTGGTCAGTTAGTGCTTATGGAATGTCTCTCTAAACCTGAAAGAATATTTATTTTAGCCATTTCAGTCAGCAGCATTTTCCCCATTGAGTGTAATTTTCACATTGGCTATCAGTGAACTTACCTAATGGAGTAGGCTGCATTGATCACTATAATTTTATTGATCATATACCTGAGTTGTTGAACTAGTCCCTAATCAAATGTTTAATATTAGTACATTTAGCTTAATGTAGGTATTGAAACTCCGGAGTTAAAGGCCAGGAGGGTGTGTAGCAAGAGCCAAGATTTGCTCAACAGCTACCCCGACTCATTTGAGCTTTGTTCCCTGTGGTTGGTTAATGATGGTGCCGTCGGCACAGGGCCACCCCCTCCTCTACCGCACTGCTGCTTGAGTATTGTGTATAATTTTAAATCTGTAACATAAATTCTGACACCACCTGTGTGTGCTCTGTTCTTTGCAGTAAGTCCTTCAAACACTTGATTTTGTCTTACACAGGATTTCTGCCTATGAAAACATTCCCCACTACCACCCTTAATAAAGTTCACCTCTGAAGGACAGAGTGGAATTTAGATCCTAAAATTTGCACATATATTTTGTTTTTCAGGTCTTGAGTCACCACGGCCAAACATAATCCTTGGGTTAGTAATCTGTCAAAAAATAAAACGTCCTTCAAATGCTGGAGACTTAGACAAGACAGAGGAGAAGCGGGCCCGACTGCAGACACCGGAGGAGACAGACATGGCGGTCTACCCCAAAGTGCCTCCGGCCTCACAGGCTGAGAAGAAACCCCCCAAATATCAGCACAGCTCTGGGGACACAGCTGTCAGCACCACCCCCCCGGGGTCTCCCCCACCCCCGCCCCCTCTGCCAGAACCGCCAGCTTCGTCCTCGGTGCTGAAAATACTGTCCTCCCTCAAGCCAGGAGCCACCAACACCGTCACCGTGCCAACAGCACCAGCAGCAGTCACGGGGGCTGCTTCCTCTGCCTCAAAATCAGCTTCGCCGCTGGAACACATCCTGCAGACTCTGTTTGGGAAGAAGAAATCATTTGACCCTCTGGCCGTGGAGTCTGTGGAGTCGGCCTCCACCTCCCGCCCAGACACCAAGGCCAAGGCTGAGTGCGAGCTGCCGGCAGTGCCTCTGCTGGACCCCATCGTCCAGCAGTTTGGTCAGCTCTCCAAAGAGAAAGTTCTAGAGGAAGAGGAAGACGACAGACCCTATGACCCTGAAGAAGAGTATGGTCCTGACAGGGCCTTCGAGACACAGCTCGGGGACCGAGGGAAACGGCACGACATGGAAAAGGCCTCTGAGACCACTGAGCGGGAGGAGGTGGCCTATGACCCAGAGGACGAGACGATTTTAGAAGAAGCCAAAGTGGCCATCGACGACCTGCCCAACAGGATGTGCGCAGACGTCAGGAGCTCGACGGAGAGGCCGGCGGGGTTCGCAGCCGACATGGCTGCTCCCTCTCTGGTGGAGCAGCAGCAGATGATAGAGGAACTTAACAAGCAGATTGAGGAGCAGAAGAGACAAGTGGAGGAGCAGGAGGAGGCTCTCAGGCAGCAGCGGGCCGCCGTTGGGGTCTCCATGGCCCACTTCTCAGTGTCGGATGCGCTGATGTCGCCGCCTCCAAAGTCCTCACTGCCCAAGGCCGAGCTCTTCCCCCAAGAGCAGCAGGCTGCCGGCAGGCCAGCCGGGCCCCCCACCAGTCAGGGGCCAGGCCCTGGCTCTGACCCAAGACAGAGTCGGGACCCCCGGCAGGCCCGGCGGCTGGCCGCGGAGAGCAATGAGAGCGAGAGCTTCTCGAAGGCCCCGGCCAGCAGCATACCCAGTGCCCTGCCCACCAGAGAAGCACCCAGCGGGGTGGCCACTACTAGTCAGGGGCCTGTACCTGCCCCAGAGGAAAAGGAGCCCACCCCTCCGCCCTGGGCTCCAGGTGATGGGGCCACCCTGCCAGCCAAGCAGGATGGCCCCACAGGTGAGCCCTCAGAAAGCCAGGGCCCGCCGGCCACCGACAGCAGCCCTCCCATGACAGGCGGGCCAGGCCTGGCGCGGCCCGCCCGAAAGGTGCTGCTGCCCACGCCGCCCAGCACCGCCTTCCAGCCCAACTTCTCTATGCCAGGTGAGGGGCACAATTTCAGTTCTGCAGGAAGAGACCCATTTTCAAGCCCAGTGTTTGCGTCTCAGGACAAATCCTTCGGCTCGTCTCCATATGAGGATCCAAGAAATGCCCTGTTTGCTGAAAAAAGTGACCGTTCGGCTGTTGAAACTGAAGGAGACAGAGACCCACAGTGCAGACCTGGAGAGGGGGCCAACCCATTCCCGCCCCCTGGACAGAAAGGGACCCCTCTGCCCCAGTTACAGGGCCAGCGTGAGCCTGCTCCCCACACTTTCGGAACATTGGGACTTCATGGCCCGAGCTTCCCAGGACCGCGGGGACCAGTGGCTCCGTTTTCAGAAGACGGTGTCATTTCTAACAACGATGGAGCAAGAGGGCCTCCGCCGGCCAGATTTGGAGCTCAGAAGGGGCCCATCCCTTCCTTATTCTCAGGGCCACATGGGCCACCTCCCTACGGGGACAACAGGGGCCCATCACCCTCTCACCCTGGTGGGCCCAGAGGATCAGCACCACCCCAATTTGAAGAACGCAAGGATCTGCACGGGGAAAAAAGGGAATTCCAGGACGCCCCATACAATGACATGGCTGGGCCTCCTGCCCAGTTTGAAGGACCAGAACAAGGCCCGTTGGTGGGAAGCAGAGGCGCAGGCCCCTTCCAGTTTGGAGGCCCACGGAGGCCTCTGCTGGCCCCGTTTAAAGGGCCCCGAGGAGGCCCACCTCCGTCTCAGTTTGGGGGTCAGAGGGGACCACCCCCTGGCCATTTTGTGGGTCCAAGAGGTCCGCATTCTAGTCAATTTGAAAGCACCCGGGGCCCCCATCCCAATCAGTTTGATGGGCCCAGAGGTCAAGCCCCAAATTTCATGCCAGGACCCAGGGGAATTCAGCCTCAGCAGTTTGAAGAGCAAAGGGTGAACTCACCACCCAGATTTTCGAATCAGAGGGCCCCAGCACCCCTTCAGTTCAGTGGGCCAAGGGGTTCTGTGCCTTTCCCTGACAAGAGTGAGCCTGCCCCTCCCCGGTTCCACTTCCAGGGCCAGTCCCCTCAAGTGATGAAGCCGGTGCCCAGACCCCTGCTGGAGTTGCCCAGCCACCCACCCCAGCACCGCAAGGACCGGTGGGACGAGACAGGCTCAGCCCCCAACCTGCCCTCGGGGGCTCCCGGACCAGCCCCCGAGGCCGAGGCGCAGTGGGCCCCATCCAAAGGCCCGGAGTACAGAAACCAGCCCAGGCCCAAAGAGAAGCTGCTGGACGAACCTGAGGGCCAGCCTGAGAGCCGGCAAGGCCGCACCTTCGAGGACCGACGGCGGGAGCGGGAGCACGAGCACGGGAAGCCCTGGGAGCGGGAGCGCAGCAGGAACTGGAGCCGGGAGCGGGACTGGGACCGGGGTAGGGAATGGGACAGACACCGTGAGAAGGACTCCGGCCGAGAGCGCAATGCAAACAGAGACCGGGAGCGGGAGTGGGACCGGAGCCGGGAGCGCAGCCGGAACAGGGACCGGGACAGGGACCGAGACCGGGACCGGAGGCGGGACAGGGATAGGTCTCGCAGTAGAGACCGGGACCGTGACAAGGGCCGGGAGCATGAGCGAGGCGGAGACCGCAAGGACCGCAGCAAAAGCAAGGAAAGCACTCGGGACCCAAAGGCTGAGGCCCTGGCCCCGCGGGCCACCGACCCCGCTGCCCACACCTAGGCCTGGTCGCAGCTGGGCACTTCCTTTTAAAAGCCAAGTTCATAAAATGTGTTGAACAAATTGTTTTTGAAATAGCTATGAACGTAGATGAAGAATAGAATATTCTGGACTTCAAAAATTACTGTAATTTTGTGTATGATGGTTTCCTACAAAATTTCATGTCTTTATAATTCTGATGCTTTTTTAAAGAAATGTAAGAACTCTTAATTTTTCCATTTAAAATTACTGAAATGGGAAAGTGTCTACAGAAGCATATTGCTTTTTCAGATTATAAAGTTATCTTTTCCAATAACTTGACTGACTATGGTAAATTTTAAGGGAATTCTGTGGACCTCAGAGCCATACCTTTGCTGACACCTCGTCTGTATTTCTAGGTTTCCAAAAGCTGTTTCTGCAGGTTTCGCCGGCTCTGGAGGGTGGTGTGCTTCGTGGGAGCGCCCTCGGCGGGCCGCGTGTGCGCACCAGAGCCGTGCTGTGAGCCCTCTGAAATGGAGAAACACAAACTTCCGAATGCGGTTTCCTTTTTTCCTAAAGAGATTTGATTAGAAATTTCAACCAGGAAACAATACATTGTTTCTTAGTTGTGCTCAGTTTTTTATATATCACCTCATACATTTTCTTTTTTTCAAAAACATTATTAAAAGCAACATCTGTTTGAGTACAAATGGTTGCATTTTAAATAACAATTTATTGGAAAAGGTTTCGATTTTACCAGCCTAAAGGTAAGAAAATATACCAATTAAGTGTACTTTGGAGGGGGGTTTCTTTTATCTCAGTAATCAGGAACATTTTGTTTGTTGAACTTCACCTTCTGCACAGTTCTTCCTTCGTCCCAGGAAAAGTGCACTAGCTCTAAACCGTTATATTTGTCAGGGGGTAAATTTTAAAGTTTGTCTTTGAAAACAAAACAATATTTGTATAAACTCTGAGATGGAAAATAGTGATATTAGTTCAAGAACGAGCAAGTAGAAAGCATCCACTGTGAGATAGTGCGCTGCTTCTTGCTATGTATTTTTCAAGTTCTGAGGTGTGAGAAAGAGAAAACCTTGCTAATTTATTTGACTGTACAAATACACTTTGATAATTTTTTTATATTTTCATAAACTTACTTTTGCAAATGTAAAATTAGAGCGTCTTTTTTGTTCTCTGGAGTCTGTTGCTCACTGCCTTGCTCCAGATTTCCTTCTCCCGGGGACGGTGGGCTGGGCGCCGTCCAGGGCGAGCAGTCTGGGAGGCTGGTGCCGGGAGCCAGAGTCCCAGGTAAGGCACAGTCAAGCGGTGTTGAGTTCCAACATCTAATAGGATGGGAAGGTTTTTACATGTAACACAAGTTTTTCTAATCTACACAAATGTAAAAATCCAGTGTGTGTCTTTAGGTTTACTCGATAGGATTTTCTGTAACTTGTATTTTATAGCGCAGAGTACTATATCCCTGTCCATTGAAACGTGGAACTTGGGATGTTTTGTTACTTGAAGTAGAATAAACATCTACAGAGGTTTTCTGTCTGTGTGATCGCATCCTCTCCACGTTGGAAAGTTGGGGCTGGAAAGGGACACCTTGGCCACCCCTTCTTGCCAATGGACATGGCAGGGGCTGCGCTGCCCTTTGGCCCTCAGATGCCTTGGAGGTGAGCCCACTCCATGACCGGCTGGTGGCCAGATGCACTGGCTTCAGGGGACTTGCTGCCAGTGCAGCTGACACCCGACCTCATCAAGTTGGGTCAACTCCCTGCACTGCGTTCGTGTGTTGGGACTGTCAGAGCAGGAAGCTAAGCTCACAGCAAACCAGCGGGGGGCCCTGAACACAAGGGCAGTGTGGGGGGGTTTCAAAAGGGACCCTGGCATGGGGCAGTCCCACTGCTACAGACCACTGTCCCTGGAAGGTGCTGGACAACCCCAAGGCCCAGCCCAAGGGGCGAGCCCTGACCTTGGAGATGGCCCCGGCTAGCTGAGGTTCTGCCAAGTGGTAAAGCTGGATTCTGGCTGGATGCTCCCTACACTGTCAGGGCACTTCCCCCAGGACACTGAGAAGTCCTGTCAGTCCTGTCGGGCTCCTCTGACGGTTGGCCTCCTGCATCCAGCCTGAAGCCCATCTTGTGTCTTGTACACACTCCATGACACCTCCCGCTTCCTGCCCCCCCAGCACCCTGCCTGTCCTCCAGCCGTGACTCCCCTTAGTGTCAGGCGGGTACAGGTGCTGCTCAGAGCTCAGCTCTCTGGGAACCTGAAGAGTGAGGGCTGGAGGACAGCCCAGGAGCCAGCAGCTGTGTTTGCCTGTCGGGGGAGTGCCTGGGGGCTTCTACTCACTGTCACTCCTGGTCCCTGCACTTCAGCCTCTCAGCTGCTGTGAGGGAGAATGAAGGGGGCTGTTTTGCCCCAGCTGATGTGTTTCAGCGGTTAGAGCATCGGCCCATGTACCCTCGGGTCTGGGGTTTGATTCCTGGTCAAGGGCACGTACCTGGGTTGGAGGCTCGATCCCCGGCCCCTGGTTGGGACGCGTGCAGGAGGCAACTGATCTTGATGTGTCCCTCCCACATTGATATTCTCTCTCTCCCTCCCTCCCTCCCTCCGTCCCTTCCACTCTCAAAAAAAAAAAAAAAATCAATGGAAAAATATCATCAGGTGAGTATTAACAAAAAAAAAGAAAGAGACTGTTTCACCAGAAAGCCCAAGGTGCTGGGGCCTCTGCTCCTCCCACCTCCTGCCCCACCAGCACAAGGACAGGCAGACAGGTGCCTGGGAGGGGACACAGCTCACAGCAGGGACCACACTATGGCCATACTCTTGAAGGGGCCTGAGCCAGCAGAACTGACCATCTGCAGGCACGCCTGCCACATCTGTTCCTCTAAAACTTGAGGCCGGCCAGGCTGTGTCACACGGCCATCCCTCCTGCAAGGGAAGAAATCAAGGGTGTGAGTAAAAACCAGGAGGAATTAAGCCTTAGTGGGGACCACCACAGTGTCAGAAAACCGACCATCACAAGTGCTGGTGAGGACTCAGGCCCGTCCCTCAGGGCTGCTGGGAGGGGCAGGTGTGCTCACCTGCAGGGCAGCTGCAGTGTCCTACCGGCGGGTTGGTGGGTGAGATGCCACATAACCCGCAGTCCCCGTGCACGTTCAATGAGCAGTACTGGCCAGGATCTTAGGTGTTGCCCAGGCCATGTCCGCAAAGGGCCCGGCCCCCCAAAGGCCCCAGGAAGAGATGCACAGAACCTCTGTGGCCGCGATGTCACAAGGGGAGAGGACAATTAAAAACCATTTAAAGAGGCTCGTTAGGGAGGAGTAATTTTTAAAAGATTGAGAAACTGCCCTAAACCAAGACTCACCTTCAAGTCTATAAGTATTTATCGAAATTTATTCAAAATTGCCCAAACGATCAACCACCCAAATACTCTTTTCTAAAAAAATAGATTTTTATTGATTTCAGAGAGGAAGGGAGAGGGAGAAGGAGAGAGAGAGACAGAAACATCAATGATGAGAGCCCTAGCCGTTTGGCTCAGTGGATAGAGCGTCGGCCTGTGGACTGAAGGGTCCCGGGTTTGATTCTGGTCAAGGGCACATACCTTGATTGCAGGATCTTCCCTGGCCTGGGTCCTGGTCAGGACTCATGCAGGAGGCAACCAATCGATGAATTTCTCTCACATCTATATTTTTCTCTGTCTTTTCCTCTCTCTTCCACTCTCTCTAAAAATCAATGGAAAAATACCCTCGGAGGAGGATTTAAAAAAATAAATAAATAAAAGAAACATCAATGATGAGAGAGAATCATTGATCGCAGCCTCCTGCATGCCCCACATTGGGGATCCAGCCCACAACCTGGGCATGTGGCCTGACTGGGAATTGAACCGTGACCTCCTGGTTCATAGGTCGACGCTCAACCACTGAGCCACGCCAGCCAGGCCCAAATATGCTTCAATTAATGAAAAGTAGAGGCCCAGGCCCAGGGACAGCAAGAAAGCCAGTGGGGAGAGGGTGAGTTTCAGGGAAAGAAGCCACACTGCAGCCACCAGCCGGAGGATCCTGTCACGTGACATTCAGGAGAAGGCAAACACTGCCTCCCTCTCA
Organism: Myotis lucifugus; assembly: GCF_000147115.1. NCBI lineage: Eukaryota > Metazoa > Chordata > Mammalia > Chiroptera > Vespertilionidae > Myotis > Myotis lucifugus. The sequence continues at coordinate 142,989 of NW_005871927.1, forward strand.
GGGTGGCAGAAGCACACCTGGCCCAGAATTGAGGCTACTCGGGTCAGCTCTACCAGGGGAGTCACTCCCGCTGACCCACCTCAGCCCTCGGGGCACACCCAGCCGAGTGTCTGTGCTTCTCTTCTGGCCTTCAGATCTCAGGCAGCCAGGTCTCGGTGACCCTCTTGGCCTGGAACAAAGACCCAGCCCCGGCCAGCCACCAGGCCCTCGCACCCTCTAAGCCATAATCTCCCAACAAAGACAGTAACAAAGCCTGCGCCCACCTCACGTGAGACACCATCCCGAAACCACAATGCCGACCCCCAGGAGACCACGCTTCCGTGAGCTGCCGCCCTGCACACTCTGGGAATAAGGCCAGCTCTCTTGTCACATCTCCCGCTAGCTGACAGCACAAGAGGAAAGGGAAGCCGAGGCAAGTGATTAATAGACACACAAACATGTTCCTGTCAAAGTCAGAAGAGGCACTTCAGTATGACATCCTTATTTCTGCAGCTGGTCACATGACCGCCACTGGTGTTCATAACGACCCCATTCCCCTGCCCAGTCCGTGCTCCCTGTGCTGGTCGGGTCCCCAGCCTGGTAGGAGACCTGCTTTCCTTCCTGCTGGGTCTGTGCTGTGGGAGGTCCTGGCTGAATTATCACTGTCATTCTCTACCAACTATAATCACAGGATACGGGGTGCTCAGAGCCGGCCAGCCCCTGACAGGCCAGTCCCCAGGCTGGCACAGTCTGCTATCTTTCCCCTCGAGAAGGTGCTCCTTCCCTTGGGCTGAGCCCTCTAGAACTTAAACTTGCAGGAACGGAAAGCACAGATTTTTCCAGTGGATCAGCAGGGCTAATTGTGACAGGTCCCTGAATCCTGGCTTTGAAGCCAGACCACCAATACTGGTTGCTAACTCAGAGCATATACTGTGTCCTGAAGACATCAGCCGGCCCTGTGCCATGCTGCACCTCGCCAGCTCTGTAATTGGGTCCACAAAAGATCATGGGACACACCTATCAGAACAGCCAAAACCCAGAGCACTGACAACACCAAGTGCCGGCGAGGACGCGGAGCAGCGGGAACTCCCCTTCACTGCTGGTGGGAAGGCAGGGGCGCAGCCACTTTGGAAGACAGCTGGGTGGTCTCTTACCAAACTGAACAGATTCGTGTACCCAAAGGAGTTGAAAGCTGATGTCCACATAAAACCTGCACATGTATGTTTATAGTCATCCTATATAATAAAACCCTAATATGCTAAGTGCCCGGTCATCCAGTCATCCATTCAACCAACCAAAGCGTAATATGCTAATGATATGCTAAGGCTGCTCAACCACTTGCTATGATGTGCACTGACCACCTGGGGGCAGACGCTCCCATCTATAGGTTAGTTTGCTGCTGGGGTCCGGCTGATCGGGACTGAGTGAGACAGGCTGGACATGCCCTTGAGCCCTCCCTCAGTCCCTCCCTGGCTGGCCACCTCCCACATCCCTCCCCGGCCCGATTGTGAATTGTTGGGGTCCCTTGGCCTGGTCTGTGCCCTCTCGCAATCCAGGACCCCTCAGGGGATGTCGGAGAGCCGGTTTTGGCCCCATCCCACAGGCCAGCCCGAGGGACCCCACTGGTGCATGAATTCGTGCACTGGACCCCTAGTTTTATTCATCATCACCAACACTTGGAAGCCACCAAGATGTCCTTCAGCAGGTGGATGGACAGGTCAGCCAGACAGGGGAATATTATTCAGCACCGAAAAAGAAATGAGCTGACAAGCCATGACAAGACAGGGAGGAATGAAATGCATGACTGAGTGGAAGAAGCCAATCTGAAAGGAATCAATCTGTGACTCCAACTATGTGACATCTGGAAAAGGCAAAACTGTGGAGACAGTAAAGATCAGTGGTAGCCAGGGGTTGAGGGGAGGGATGAAGAGGTGGGGGGGCACAGAGGATTTTAGGGCTGTGAAAGGATTCAGTGTGATATCCAACATACATGTTCTATACCTGTTAAATTTATTTTTTTTATTTTTAAGTAATTTTTATATATTTTAAAGCAAATGATTTAAATGTGCAGCTACTGAACACTTTCAAAAACTAATCTACTTATGTTGTTCTTCCAGTCTCTATGCCATCTCCACTTTCGGTCCTCAGGTATCAGGGTTCTCTTCTGCGAGTTTTATGTTGATTACTCAGGAAGTTTTTCTGTATTTTAGTTGTAATACCAGTTTGTTCCTGGGAGCATATCTGTGCAGCATCCACTTACTCTCAAAATTCTGTTAAATTTACACCTAAGCATATTTCTGAGTGAGTGTACTGGCATATTTTAATTTCAGTGCACACCTGTGTATCACTGGTATGTGGAACACAATGGACATCTGCATGCTGTTCTTGTATTCTGTGACCTTGCTGAATTCACATACTAGCTTTTATAGATTTCCGTGGGATTTCCTGCACAGATGGGCATGGGATCTGCAAGTAAAGGCACTTCTCTTCCACCTGAAAGCCTGTCTCTCCCCTGCTTTGTTGTGCTCAGTGGGCCCTCTGTACAACGCTGAGCAGATGTGGTGACTGTGGGCATCTTGGCTATTTCCCTCATCCGGGGGTGGGGGCATTTGCTCTTTACCACTAAGTCTGACATTAGCTATAGTTATATTTCCTGTGTGCTCTTGGTTGGCAGAATTTCTATCAGGAATGGATGTTGGATTAGTCAAACATGGGTTGTTTTTTTTGTTTTGTTTTGTGTATATATTTGATTTCAGAGAGGAAGGGAGAGGGAGAGAGAGATAGAAACATCCACAATGAGAGAGAATCATGGATCGGCTACCTCCGGCAAGTCCCCCACTGGGGATTGAGCCCACAACCCTGGCATGTGCCCTTGACCGGAACCAAACCTGGGACCTTTCATTTCGCAGGCCGACGCTCTATCCACTGAGTAAAACTGACTAGGATCGGTTTTGTTTTGTTTAGGTAATCATATGGCTGATATTTTTCATCTGTTAATATGGTAATTTTTTAAAAATATATTTTATTGATTTTTTTCTTTTACAGAGAGGGAGGGATAGGGATAGAGAGTCAGAAACATCGATGAGAGAGAAACATGGATCGGCTGCCTCCTGCACACTCCCTACCGGGGATGTGCCCGAAACCCAAGGTACATGCCCTTGACCGGAATCGAACCTGGGACCCTTGAGTCCGCAGGCTGACGCTCTATCCACTGAGCCAAACCGGTTAGGGCTAATATGGTAATTTCTATTGGTTGACTCTTAAAAGTACACAAAGCTTGCATCATAATCTCCTTTTTGTTAATCTTGTTGAGTTCAGTTGGCTAAGATTTTGTTAAAAAATTTTGCATACTTGCTCAGTTGGTTGAAGCATTGTCCTATACACCAAAATGCTGTGGGTTCAATTCCCCATCAGGGCACATACCTAGGTTTTAGATTTGATCCCCTGTTGGGCATGTACAGGAGGCAACCAATGGATGTTTCTCTCTTTCTAAAAAATCGATAAAAATATATTCTCGGGTGAGGATTTTAAAAAATGTTTGCCTACTTGTTCATGGGGCTGTTGCTCTGGAGTTTTACTTTCCTGTAATGTTGTGTCTGGTCTTCACCTGGGGTTGTGCTGGTCGTGTCTGTGCAACAGTTTCAGGTTCAGCTCTCGTCCTCATCATGTGAAGCTCACGTGGACAGATGGATGGTGTGCTTATGGCTTACTGGGTGGTCCAGGGCCCCTGAAGTGACTTGACTGCAGCGTGGGTCGTCCCAGAGCTGAGCAGTGCTGCCCTCGTTCTGTAAAGCCGCTTCCTTCCTTCAGGGTTCCTCTCCCATTTGGCCTTTTCTTTTTCTTACAGGTTTGGGGCCTGGGCCTGCTATGTGTGCAAAGGAGCCCTGCAGCGGGGTGCTCACTCGCCTCCTCTTGGGGTGATGAGTGCAGCGCTGTGAGCACAAACAACCACTGGACCGCACACTACATGGATGTGAGAAATGCTCACCTGTCCGAATTCAAATGATGGGCTCGGAGACAGAAGTATGGCCAAAACGAGATTTTTAATACGCTCTGGAGAGTGGGT
>NW_005871927.1:148671-162607 GCF_000147115.1 Myotis lucifugus
CTGGCTGCATCAGCAGCGGGCAGGCGCGCGGGGTCGGGGGAGGGGGACTGAGGACGAGGCTTTGACGGACGCCCGCTCCGAGGGCTTCCCAGCCTGGCTGCTCCCGTGACCCTGCAGCTTGCCATCCATCCCACCTACAGGTTCCCCGTTTTATGCAGAGTCATGATTTTGGAGGATGGCTCTCAAAAGAGATGGGTGTCCAGGGCGTGATGGGGAGGAGGAGGTATAACTAAAGGATGACAGCCCCTTCCCTCCGTGAGGAAGAAGGTGAGCTTGTCCACTGCATCAGTTGACAGTTGCTTGGTAGAGAGTTCGGTGATGGGCGTGTTCCTCCCGACAGATTGGAGCACCCCTAGAAAATGCAGTGTGAACCTTGGATGTGATGGCAGATGGTGGCGTGCTTCAGGAAGCTTTCCTGCCGAATCATCACGTGTTTCTGGGTTTTCTTTTGTCTCGGCAGTTTGGTGACTCTTATTCGACATCCATCTGAGTTAATGAACGTTCCTCTTCATCAGCAACAAAACAAATGCACAGCGTTAGTGAAAAACAAGACCGCCGCCGCCGCCACGACTCTGCAGCTCACCTACCCCCTGTTCACTGCGAATGCCTGCTCCTCTGGAGGGGGCACCAGCCTCTCTCAGACTCAGGTGCAGAAAGTGGCTTTGTTGAGTGACCTTAATCTCTTTACTTAGGTTCTTTCATTGATTTTCTTAACTTTTTCAAATAGATAGCATTTGTGGCTTAGTTGGTTGGAGTGTCATTCCATCCAGCCAAAGGTGGCGGGTTCAATTCCTGGTCAGGGCAGTTTCAATCCCCAGTTGGATCATGAGTGGGAGTGATGGATTGATGTTCCTCTCTCACATCGATGCTTCTCTCTCTAAAATTTAATACAAAAAGGAAAACATAGAAAATTGAGAGCATTTATGTGGTTAGAGAAATTTTTTTTTATTTTCAAAAAGTGTTACAGATCTCGTCACCACTGTAATAAAATTACTGTGATGGAAGCATAACCTGTGTCTCAATGTAGCCACATTAACAAATTGGTTAGGGAATTTTCAAAAGTCCTCTGTGACCTAAGCTCTTCATGTTGCATGTTAATAGCTTTGACGTCACTGCTGTTACTGCGTTGTATTTGTACAGGAAAGAGAAGGCGCATAGTGATCAAGTTCCCATTGCTTCATCTTTTCCAGAGTTCTAATAACTCCTGTTCTATACTTGAGGCTGCCAAACATCAGGATATTGGATTGCCAAGAGCATTTTCTTTCTGTTATCAACAAGAAATTGAATCCACAAAGCAGACTTTAGGTAGTAGAAACAAAGCTTTGCCTGAGCAGGTTTGGATTAAAGTGGGAGGTAAGCCACCAAGTGGAAGGGAGCAGGTACTTCTGTCTGACCTTTGCCCTCCTGTCCTTGTGGTCTTTCGAGGGGGCGGTGGTTTATGAACATGACCAGTCTTGGAAGTGTCTGTATCTCAGGGCTTCCATCTTCCCCTAGTCCAGTGATGGCGAACCTATGACACGCGTGTCAGAGGTGACACGAGAACTCATTTTTGGGTTTATTTTTCTTTGTTAAATGGCATTTAAATATATAAAATAAATATCAAAAATATAAGTCTTTGTTTTACTATGGTTGCAAATATCAAAAAATTTCTATATGTGACATGGCACCATTTCAAAATGCTGACACGCCGAGCTCAAAAGGTTCGCCATCACTGCCCTAGTCACCTCACTTTCAGCATTTGCCTGAATTACAGGCATCATACTTACACTTGGTATGGAAACATTGAGTTCGGGCTGCCTGTTCTTAACCCTTTGCACTCCGAACCATTCTGGACATTGGCTACCAGCTACTCGACGCTACTTTGCGGCGGAAACGTGCATTTACAGACCCTCGTATTATTTAGTATAATTTTGGAACCAAGTAACGTATTATAATGATATTGGACTTATATGAATTGGGTGACATCGAGGAATGTATATTTGCAAAAAAAATAATATTTTATTGTTTATAATTTTGTACAGTATGATAAGTTTTGTAACACTCCCCAATATGCATTGCAGGCTGATTAGTGCATGTTTGACAGTAATAAGTGGTTTGACGCCTGCCACCAGGTGTTTTCCTGTTAGAACACACAATGCAGTCCCGTTTTCTTTGTCCCACATCGGGAATATGTAGTTTATTGTTTAATCTGACACAAAACCCGCTGACATTTCTTGTATATATCTTAGTAATTTTACGATATTTTGATTTAATTTCTTGTGCCATTTCAAGATAAAACTTCAGGGAAACATGCATGTCTCAAAAAGTTGCGTTGAAATAACTCAATTCCCCGTAATCACTAATAAACTGCAATGTCCCCTGAGAGGGGACATCCGAGTGATATGCTAGAATTCCGATGTCCCCTGAGAGGGGACAGCGGAGTGCAAAGGGTTAATAGTAAATACCCTAACACAAAAATGATAGACTTATATAGAGTTTCAGTTACCTTCAAGTCACCAAAGCACATAGGCTTGTTTGTTTTTATTTTCCTTGTGAGTAAGGCAAGGCCTGAAATCTGCTAGAAGCTTTAGGAGACAGTCCGTGGGTGGGCAGAGGTCTGAGTTGGAGGCAAGGAGCCATAAGGTGATGTAGAAACAGACACGGCTGAAGGCAACTCTGCTTTTCTCAAACGTTAACTCTCACCCCTTTCTCCCTGGAAACAAATTGGTTTGCAGGTTACCCACCACAATAACACAGCTGGCACTAAGCTTTCCGAGAGCTATGAACACCAGATGGGGTGGAGGGCTACTGCTTTCTCCCGTGGCAATAACTAATTTTTTCCTTGTTTTTATGACACAAAAGTATACGTTAACATTTGTCAGGTGTGAAGGTTAAGATTGAAATAGCTCCTGTACTGATTACTCAGCTTAAGGAATAAAACATCACCAATGCCTGTGAATTCCCTCTGTCCAATATTCTGAAATGTGATTCTTTTGAATGTGGCTTTATGTGGCTTCTCAGGATGCACGTCACCACACACACCAGTTAGGTGTCTGCTGTTCTGTGTCTGGTGGAAACATGACGTATTTCTGTAGCTCTGATGTGATTGCTCCTCAGGTGGGAAGAATCACTTGTGAGGTGAGGGTGAGTTGAATCTTAAACCACTTAGCTTTCGTCCTCTTCTGAGAAATGCAGTTGTCATATTAGAGCTAGTGGCCCATTAAAAGGGGATTAATTAGAGGAAATATTTTAATATTGCTATTTGCCTTTTCTCTATAATAGAAGTGTCAGAAATGAAAGAAAATTAGTAAAATGTATATGAAAATCTTCCTCCTGTCAGTCTGGGGTGCACCACGGGACCCAGAGTCAAGTCCCCACCCACCCACATGCGCCTCAAAATCACGCGAGACCCAGACCCGGCCACCCCCTCCCTCATTGGGCTAGATCCAGACCCAGCCGGTCTCACCCTTGTCAAGTCCCACTGGGTGGGGGGCGCAGCCTCAGGTCCCCTGGCCTGGCGCCAGGGCAGAGGGGCACGGCCTGAGGTCCCCTGTTAAGCCCCGCCAGGGTGGGGGGCAAGGCCTCAGGTCCCCTGGCCCGGTGCCAGGGTGGGGTGTGTGGCCTGAGGTCCCCCATCAATCCCTGCCGGGCAGGGGGCCTGAGGTCCCCCATCAATCCCTGCTGGGCAGGGGGCATGGCCTGAGGTCCCCTGTCAAGGCCTGCCTGGTGGGGGCACAACCTGAGGTCCCCTGTCAACCCCCACGGGGGTGGGGGCTTGCAGCCTCAGGTCCCTGCTGATTGCTCCTTAAGGCTTGTTATGGGAACTCGCCTCAGCTGGGGGTGCAGCCATCTTTGCGGCGGAGCGACGGTCAATTTGCATATTCCCTCTTTATTATATAGGATAATTCCAGCTTTTTCCCCCACTCTGAATATCAGAAAAATCAAGTAAATTCTGTTGATTAATAAGGCGGGGGGGTTGGCAGGGATATACTGATTAACACTCAGCATGTTGTAATTTAGAGGTCTGTGCCTAGTTTTATGTTTGGAACTAGGAGCTTGGAGCTGGCTGCTCACACAGAGTTGCCTTCGTGTCCAGCTCGTCCTCTTCAGGTCTCTGTGTTCCTTCCCCATTAATGTTTATGTCTTGGATTGAAGATGCCAAAAATGTATTCAGCATTACTGGAGATAAGTTAAAAATAAATAATTAAAGTACCACTTTTTTCTTCTTTTGCAAAGAAGAAGCGCTGTGCAAACAAGCGATAAATAAGAGGAATCGGAGTAGGATACGTCAGTTGGACACCAGTGTGGAGCGAAGAGCCCTTGGAGAGATTCAGAACGTGGGTGAAGGTGCCACCACCGCCCAGGGCTCCTGGCAGTCTGCAGAGTCATCACAGTCTCATCTTGGGGAGCAGTCCCAGAGCGCCCCGGGCGGAAGGTCACAGCGCAGGGAAAGGCACAACCGCATGGAGAGGGACAGAAGGTAATGTGTGTACGCGGGACCGAGCTTTGGAGCATCTGTGGACACTTACCTTAGACACATTAGTAATAACGGCACCTTGCCGTAAAAACGAGTAGCCGTGTTTGTGTTCAAAGGGGGGGAAGTTCGCACGAGTAAATGTGGACTTTGCTCTGCTGGGTGGATTGGGGTCCCCAACACCCCCAGACCATTCTGATTGATTAGAAAAGACATGGAAAAATTTGAGAAGGTGGGGGGATGAGGGCGGGGCCTCCCAAGGGCTCTTCGCAGGGGAGCACTTCACTCCCCAGCCCTGAGTTCTTGGATGTGTGAAAGCTGTCAGTGGGCTCCATGCTCGAGATTGTTTGGGGACCAGTCCTGTGGGCGTCCCCTGCCCAGCACACAGTCAGGCTCCAGACCCAGAAGGAAAGCCTGTGTTTCATGGAAACCACATTGTTTGTATAAACCGCTTAGGCCAGTGGTTCTCAACCTTCTGGCCCTTTAAATACAGTTCCTCATGTTGTGACCCAACCATAAAATTATTTTCGTTGCTACTTCATAACTGTAATGTTGCTACTGTTATGAATCGTAATGTAAACATCTGATATGCAGGATGGTCTTAGGCGACCCCTGTGAAGGGGTCGTTCAACCGCCAAAGGGGTCCCGACCCACAGGTTGAGAACCGCTGGCTTAGGCACAGGGAGCCTCTCTTAACTCACAATGGTGGGAAATCTGAAGTTCCCAGATGCCAGCCAGGCCAGCCTCATGGGCATGCCTTCCTTCCTGAGGGTGGGTGGCCTGCCGGCAGTTCCCCTGCAGCCCTTGTCACCAGTTTGTCCTGGTTCCTTTAAGAATGTTGGGGAAGGAGGGGGTTAAAACTGTTAAGTCGTTTTGTCTCTACATATATTTGCAGATTCTGTGTAGAATCGGGGTGGTTAGTGTTTCTCTCTTACAGCTGGGATTTTACATGGTATTTTCTAATACAGAGTTAGTTAACTGAGTCATTCATTGAGCACGCGGGCCAGTTTTTGTTGTAGGCTCAGGAGGTGCAGCCTGGACCAAGACGAAGCCCCATGGTGGGGCTGAGGCAGGTTACCCCTCTAAGGCAGGGATGGGGACCTTGTTTCTGCCCAGGGCCATTTGGATATTTGTAACATCATTCTCGGGTCAGACAAGATTATCAGCTTAAAAATTAGCTGCTACATTTGATCAAACATTTAACTCACCCCTAATGCCTTGACAGGGTCAAACCAAATGATTTCGAGGGCATGATACGGTCTGAGGGCCGGGTTTCCCCACCCCTGCTCTAAAGGGATACAGTTAAGCCAGCCAGATCCCATGGCCTGGGATGCACACACACCCTTGAGCTCACCAGGTGACAGAGCTTCTTTCCTCTGGCATTTATTTAGAGGACATTCACTGAGCACCTGCTCTGGGAAAACCCTCGCATGTTCACAGTGGAAGTTTCTGTTCTCACTGCCATGTCCTAGTGTAACAGCCTTCCTTCCGCCAGCTCTTTCCATCCTGTCCTGAGCTTCCGTCTATCAGAGTTACTGTCTACCACGTAGGTTTACGTTAAAATTAAGCTGATGAGGGGTGGAGAGCACCGCTAAGTGCCAGCTGTGTTCACAAGGCCCGGGACATCCTGCGTGCTCAGCAGGAGACCAGGACGAGGGCCGTGCCCTGTGCATTTAGTGTCAGCTTAGGTCGGACTCCGCACGTCACTAGCCATATGTGTGCAAGTTACAGATGGCCTAGTCGTGACTCCAGCTGTGATTTGATTGGTCTCTAAGGCGGCCAGGTTTCCAGATATTAACAGGCTGCTGTCTGTGGTCCTTTTTGAACCAGGTCCCTTGACGAAGTGAGGCTGGGATCTTCGTCCTGGGCAGACACCGGGCAGCTTACTAACTTGAGGGAGAGGGTGACCTGCCCAATAAATAACACACACTTAGCTTCCAGTTTCAGAGGTTTGGGTCTGTCGTTGGTCTAGCCCAGTGGTCGGCAAACCACGGCTCACGAGCCACATGCGGCTCTTTGGCCCCTTAGTGTGGCTCTTCCACAAAATACCATGTGCGGGCGCACGTACAGTGCGATTGAAACTTCGTGGCCCATGCACAGAAGTCGGTTTTCGGCCTGGGGGAGTCTATTTTGAAGAAGTGGCGTTAGAAGAAGTGGGGTACGTTCGCTGAGGTCGACCCCTCAGATTGAGGACATTTTTAGCAAAGGCCAGCTTAGGAGTACCCTAATTAAGTTAATAACAATGTACCTACCTATATAGTTTAAGTTTAAAAAATTTGGCTCTCAAAAGAAATTTCAATCGTTGTACTGTTGATATTTGGCTCTGTTGACTAATGAGTTTGCCGAACACTGGTCTAGAGTCTAGACCAGCCGTGGGCAAACTACGGCCCGAGGGCCGGATCCGGCCCGTTTGAAATGAATAAAACTAAAAAAAAAAGACCGTACCCTTTTATGTAATGATGTTTACTTTGAATTTATATTAGTTCACACAAACACTCCATCCATGCTTTTGTTCCGGCCCTCCGGTCCAGTGTAAGAACCCATTGTGGCCCTCGAGTCAAAAAGTTTGCCCACCCCTTGAATCTGGCCCCTGAGAAGTAAATGGGAAGCTCCCCGAGGAGGGTGCCCAGGGCAGGAGTGGCCTAGGGAAGGGCCTGGGTGAGGGCAGTCAAGAGCACCAGGTCCTGGGGGGACAGGCCTCTGCCCATGCACTTGGTGCCAGGCCCCTGAGCTCTGACTCTTCAAGTGACGCACACATTTGCTCAGCTCTGTGTTTGCTTCAGATTCTCTGTGTTGCTTTGGATTTTGCTGTAGGCGCAGAATCCGCATTTGCTGTGATGAGTTGAATCTTTTGGTCCCGTTCTGCAACGCCGAGACAGATAAGGCCACGACCCTGCAGTGGACCACTGCGTTCCTAAAGTACATTCAGGAGCGCCATGGAGATTCTCTTAAGAAGGTGAGTATTGTCCGGCTGGCATGGCTCCGTGGTTGAGCATCGACCTATGAACCAGGATGTCACAGTTCGATTCCTGGTCAGGGCACATGCCCGAGTTGTGAGCTCAAACCCCAGTGTGGGGTGTGCAGGAGGCAGCCGATCAGTGATTCTCTCTCATCATTGATGTTTTTATCTCTCCCTCTCCCTCCCTCTCTGAAATCAATAAAAATATATTAAATTAAAAAAGGTGAGTATTGAGGCCAGGTGAGTTTTAGGAGTTTGTCAGCTTATCAGTGTTCTTATGTGTCCTTTTCCCTGAAGATCCCAAACTGTCCTCTGTGTCCTGGAATCAGACGTTACGGAGTCATTGTGAGCAAGAGCTCTGCTCGTGGCGTGTGCTCGTCCCTGAGTGAAGTGGCCTCCGCCTGGCCTGCTCACTCCATGATAGTGGAGATGACGGGGGTCGCCCTCGAGACAGGCTGAGCACCTGCTGTGTGTGGTGGATTGGACTGGGCGAGGGGGGCTTTCAGAGACTGGAGGAGGGAGTGGTTTTGCCCTCAGGAAACCCAAAGGGATAAAGCAAGCAAAGGGCAGATAAATGTCAAGTAAATGGTTTGGACTTCAGTGCCTCCAAAGGCAGAAAGAGAGACACTTGTGTGGGTTGGGTGACTGGGTGACCTGGGGCTCGGGCCAGCATGTCCTTGACCATCTGTTGGGTTCCCAGTGAGTGAATGAGCTGGGGTCCCATAGGACCGAATGCTTGGTGTGGCTTTTGTCCGCCCCTTCCTTGGCTCAGAGGAGAGAACACAGGTGGTGTCAGCTGTGGCTTCTGTGTTCCTCCGGACACCAGGGCTCCCGTGTTGGCTGCAGAGCTAGCGGTCAGGCTGACTGGTGGGGAGGCTTTAGTGAAGTGAGCCGCAGCATGAGTCTGATTGGAGAGCCAAGCTGAGGTTGGTGTGATAAACATGGAACCTTTTTAAAAAGAGCCTCATGTCCTGGCTGGGGCTTAGTCAGTTGGAGCGTCGTCCTGTACACCAATAGCTTGTGGGTTTGATTCCTGGTCAGGGCACATACCTAGTTTTCAGGTTTGATTCCTGGTCGGGGTGTGTACAGGAGGCAGCTGGTTGATGTTTCTCACAATGATGTTTCTCTCTCTCCCCTACCCCCTTCCTCTCTCTTAAAAAAAAAAATCTATGAAAACATCCTTGGGGCCAAAACCGGTTTGGCTCAGTGGATAGAGCGTCGGCCTGCGGACTGAAAGGTCCCAGGTTCGATTCCGGTCAAGGGCATGTACCTGGGTTGAGGGCACATCCCCAGTGGGAGATGTGCAGGAGGCAGCTGGTCGATGTTTCTCTCTCATCGATGTTTCTAACTCTCTATCTCTCTCCCTTCCTCTCTGTAAAAAATCAATAAAATATATTTAAAAAAAAAAAAAAAGAAGAAAACATCCTTGGGTGAGGATTTAAAAAAAAAAAAAAGAGCCTCCTGTGTCCAGATGCTGGGCGCTGCAAGCGTCGCCGGGCCGTGCTGAGTTGCTCTGCTTCCCTTGTCTGCGTCGTGTGAGCTTCATATTTCATCTCTGTCCTGGTTCTCACTGTCTATTTAATTGCATTTCCAAGCAGTGTTTATGTTGGATTCCCTCTAGCAGCGGTTCTCAACCTGTGGGTCGCGACCCCTTTGGAACTGTATTTAAAGGGCCAGAAGGTTGAGAACCACTGCTCTAACGGATCATTTGTGGTTGTCATGCAGTTGCTCTTTAACGCTATTTGTTAGGGGTAGACTGTGGGGTTATTTTAATAAAATAAAGCTTTTACACTTTTTAAATGATTTAATGTTTGGCTCTGTGTACCTATTAGAAAATTATTGATAGAACTCATTCAAGTATGATGAAGGCATTACAACAGCAAAAACCTTGTTAAATATACACACACTCTCAGATTGATTTATAGGTATTATATTTTATGGACAGTATGCATCCTGGGCATTTCTGAAATTTAATTATATTGAATTTGTAGATTGTTTCTGCATCAGATCATAGGAACATCAAGAAACAGGCCGGAGTGACGCCAGTTAGCAACTGGGGGGAATTAGGAGGCAAACAGCCTAACCCAGTGATGGCGAACCTTTTGAGCTCGGCGTGTCAGCATTTTGAAAAACCCTAACTTAACTCTGGTGCCGTGTCACATATAGAAATTTTTTGATATTTGCAACCATAGTAAAACAAAGATGTATATTTTTGATATTTATTTTATATATTTAAATGCCATTTAACACATTGCGTACCGCATAGAAATCTCTAAGACATACGCCAGGGACCGCACGTTTTTGGGCAAACTGCACGTTATTTAAATCATCATAATGCACTTTAGGTGTTGTTTTTCAATAATTATAACATTTTTATTTACAAAAACAATTAAACAATTAAAGTTCCTAGTACTTTTTTAACGTATGGTACTGCGTAAAACATTTTCCTCTATGAAGAGGGACCAAACAAAATTTACATAAGTATCTAGATTCGCTCCTTTTTCCTTGGGCGTGAAAAAACGAGAACACTCGTGAGCGGTCCTTAACAGATGGCGCGCGAAACACGAGAAAACTCCTGAGCGGTACGAAATGTGTTAACAAAGAAAAATCAACCAAAAAAATGAGTTTGCGTGTCACCTCTGACACACGTGTCATAGGTTCGCCATCACTGGCCTAAACACACGTGGGCCTCACTGTGTCTCAGTAACTCACCCTCCTACTTGCATGAATGTCTTTGTTCTCAGAATACGATGCATGAGAGTCTGAAGTAATTTTCCTGAGTTATCTTAGTACACATTGAATTCCACAAACCTTTCCTTCTCCAACCGGGCTTCTGCTCAGTCATACTTTAAATATATGGAGACCCCGCTGGCCTGTGGGCGGCGTCCCCAGCGTCTCAAAGAGGGGACACTGCCGTGCGGGCCCTGCCGCAGCGCGCGTCTGAGGCCAGGTGTCCACAGCCTCGAGGGGTCAGGCCGGAGTGGCACGCTGTGATTGACGCTTTGCTGTGTGAGGAGCCTGGACTCTGGGAAGGAGAGGTCCGGGGGGGAGTGAAGGTAAAGACCCTGGTTGAGGGCCGCAGAGCCGCTCACCGAGACTGCTGGGCGCTGCGGTGGGAGCCAGAGGCCCGTGCTCGCTGTGATGTGGGCGTGCTGGAGGAGGGATTGGGGAGCACTCGGGGTTCTGGCTTGAGCTGCTGGGTGGACGGAGAAACAGGGTGGGCGGGCGGAACCCATGGTCTTTCCCAGACTGTTTAGTGCCCAGGACGACAGGCGAGTCTGCATGGGCCGGTGGGTCCTTGTCAGCGAGTGGGTGCTTGGCTTTGTCACTTTTCTGATGAGCCTGCTGCATAGCAGATGCCTGGGCACATCACCAGCCTCACTCACAGTTGCTAGGTGACTTCAAAGACAACTGCAGACGTGACCCTTCTCCGCTGAATGTCTGCTCGTGTGTCCTAATGCTCCTTCCTCCCCAGGCCATTGTCATGCCTCCCACATTGATTGTAGTTCTCTGATGTCTAATAGTCACATGTCCCCAAACTGCTTTTAAAATGATTCAGCTGTGTTTTTTCCCTGAACCAGTGACCAGCCATGGGGTTTGCATTTCATTATATTCTGCGGCCTCTAACTGGGGGTCCCTCCATTAGTTATTGTGGCATCCAGGTGTCAGAAGAATTCTGCACTTAGATGGCTCACTTTATTATTTATTTACTTATGGCAGTTTAAAATTCGATGCAACCTCAAACTTGAATGACAAGAATAGGACTGAGAGCCCCTCGTATACCCTCCTGGCTTCGCCCAGAGCTGCCAGCTATTGGCGTGTTGCCCCATTTGCTCCATTCTGTGCAGAATCTGTATTTTGCTGAACCTTTGATAGTGAGTTGCAGGCGCAAGGCCGCTTTGCACCTGGCCTTCTGTGTGTGTTTCAGCGAGAACACGTGGTCAGAGACAGGACTTTATACCGACACTGTTACCAGTAGTTCAAGGGCAACATTCACACTGCACCCGTTGTCCCGGGCTGTCCCCACTCAGAATCCAGTCCAAGGTCACAGGGCTCCCCAGGCTGTCATTCATCCCTGCCTCTCTGCTGTGCCCTTTCTGGTTCCACCTGAAGTCGGGGGACGGGACAGCTCTGCCAGATGGTCACTGTCCTTCAGAAACTGCTTGGGATTAGGGGCAGAGGTGCTGTTACTTGTCCCATAGTTACTCCCCTGCGAGAACTGGGCCCATGTCCCCCGCCAGCAACTATCCCTCTCCTTGCTTCTCAGCTGCACCGCTCAAAGGAATTGCCTGTCCCATCTCCTTTCTCCAACTGCCTTTGACTGCCTAGTGCCTGTTTAGCCAGTGATGGGTTAAAGGTGATTGTGCTGACCTGACCTTGACCTCCGCCGCCAGTCCCCAGGTCACCACCCTCCCTGGTGTTCCTGCTTCTCTTGAGGCACCTTCTCCCCTCCCTCCTTCTATAACGCTACCCTCTGCCCCCCATTCAAACAGTCTGGGAGCGGAGCGGCTGGGGGTCTCACCATTGGTGCACAGGGGTCACTGATGCCTGTGTTCAGTGAGTGCACATGACCCCTCCCTCATCCCCTCCAACAGGACCCCCGCTCCCAGGGAAGGAGAGTGGCCGCTGGCTTGGTGGGCTGGCACTGTGGGGAGACCCTCCTGGGGAGTACTTCACAGCTTTGTGCTAATGAGCTCGTTCCTCCCTCGTTCTTTCGTTCTTTCGTTCTTTCGTCACTCCTGCTCCTTTGTCCCTCATCCCAGTGTCCTGGCTCTGCTGTGGGTCTTCCCAGAGCACCGGCTCCTGGTCTGTTCTGGCCTCTTGGATTGGGAACAGGAGAGTCAGTAGGAATGTGTTTTCTATCATAATTTGCTTTTATGTTAATTATTTTTAAACCGTACCTCTCTTTCTTTCTTTCCTTCATTATAAGTTTATATTTTCTGGTGCTTGAGTTGCAAGCTGACTTCATTTACTTTCAGCCTTTCTCTCCTCTTGGTCAGTGAATATAGAGCAGACCAGTCTCCGTGCTCCTTGGAAAACACCCCCAGCATAGGGCAGTGATGGCGAACCTTTTGAGCTCGGCGTGTCAGCATTTTGAAAAACCCTAACTTAACTCTGGTGCCGTGTCACATATAGAAATTTTTTGATATTTGCAACCGTAGTAAAACAAAGAGGTATATTTTTGATATTTATTTTATATATTTAAATGCCATTTAACAAAGAAAAATCAACCAAAAAAATGAGTTCGCGTGTCACCTCTGACACGCGTGTCATAGGTTCGCCATCACTGGCCTAGGATAATGCCTCATCGTCTCCAAGTATCTCTGATGTCCTTGGTTTGTCTATTCGCATGAACCCTGCAAAGGAGGGTTTTCATTTTCCACAGATTTTCATTCTTCCTGTCTGTTTCTCACAATGTGATCAATGAAGATGGTTGTATAGAAAGTAGTTTTGAGGTTTATTGAGACTACTATGTGACCTCTCCTGTGGTCAATTTTTTAAAAAAAATATATCTTTATTGATTTCAGAGAGGAAGGGAGAGGGAGAGAGAGCTATAGAAACATCAGTGATGAGAAAGAATCATGGATCGGCTGTCTCCTGCATGCCCACACTGGGGATTGAGCTTACAACCCGGGCATGTGCCCTTGACCGGAATTGAACCCGGGACCCTTCAGTGCGCAGGCCGATGCTCTATCCACTGAGCCAAACCGGCTAGGGCTGTGGTCAATTTTTTATGGTTCTGTGATCACTTGGAAAGAACATGCACCCTTCATTGGGTGAATTTCCTTGTTTGTTAAGTCAAGATTATGAATTGTGATTTTGTCCCCTCTGGTCCCCAGAGGCCTGTGTGACATCTCCCACTGAGATCGGATTTGTCATCCCCTTGAATTCTGTTTGTGTCACACAGTTCAGAGCTCTGTTAGGCCCTCACATTCCTTGTTCTGTCTACTTCGTGTGTGGCTGTTGTATCAATTCGAAGACCCTTCATGTGTCTTTAACCCTTTGTCTCTACTGACATGAGTTCTTACTCGGAACTTCCTGGTGTCATTTCCTGACGTGTAATTAGAACACCTCCTTCCTCTTAAGAAGTACAGTTTTTGTTATTGGCATTCTCATATTTACAAATATAACGTGAATATCAACTTTGGCCAGACGTCATGTCAAGGTGTTCTGATAAATTGTAAAAATCCCTTAAAACTCAGCCTTTTCACTTGTTTGGTTGAAAACAGATGCTAATTGAGAGAGCAGAATGACAGTGACTAGCTGACTTTCAGCTCAGCTGAGGAGGGTTAAGGAGGCCCCTGTCTCACTGTTTCACAGTCACCCCACTCCCAGGGACTTGGTCCCCCGGGACCCTGGGAGACTCCAGATGGAGCATGACTCAACCCACTTCTGGCAAAATACTAAAATTAAAGATGTGCCCGGGGTTAGCCTCATGTGCGAAGATGGCTTAGAAAATCTCTCCAAGTACCTTTTTTCCATCTGAGAAATGGCTGTTTTGTTTCTGACTTCTATTTAGTTTT
>NW_005871927.1:162813-170148 GCF_000147115.1 Myotis lucifugus
AGAACATAGGGAATTATCAAAATGTGGTTTGTCTTAAGTTGCATTAAAACCTTACAAAGTTTAGAGTATATTTATATACAGATATGCTTCTGAGCGAAGGTGCCATGGGAGGGGCCTTGGGCATAACACCACTGAGAATGCAGTCCAGTGGAGCGCCCACCACTCCAGACGACTGGGGTCAGCCAGTGCCCACAGAGTGCTGCCACTTACCTTCCTGGCATGAATGAACTATGCCCTACTACAGCCAGCAAACAAAAGACAAACCTGAATCAAAGGACCTGGCAAGACACTTCTCCAAAGAGGCCATGCAGATGGCCAGTAAGCACATGAAAACATGCTCAATATCACTGCTCATCAGAGAGATGCAAATACAATGAGATATCACCTCACACTCATCGGTTGTGGCTACAGAAAAAACCCCCAACAAAACAAAAAAATAAACAAGCAGGTGTTGGTGAAGATGTGGAGAAATTGGAGCCCTTGGGATTGCTGGTGGGATTGTAAATTGGTGCAGCCAGAGGGGGAACCAAGATGGCAGCATAGGTAAACACCAGTACTTGCCACCTCTCACAACCATATCAAAATTATAACTAATGTAGAAATGCAGAATAGCCATCATTCAGAACCGCCTGAAATCTGGCTGAATGGAAGTCCTACAACTAGAGAAGTAAAGAGGAAAGCACATTGAGACTGGTAGGAGGGGCAGAGGTGCAGAATGGGCTGGTCTGACACCCACAAGTGGCGTGTTTTTACTTGGGAAGGGTATCTCCAAGGCCTCCCATGAGAAGCAGGGGGTCCCAGCCCCACACCAGACCCCCAGCCCAGGGTTCCAGAGTTGGGAAGAGAAGTCCCCATAACTTCGGGCTGTAAAAACAGGAAGGGATTGTGGCTGAGTGACAATCCTGCTGGAGACCCAGGTGTTCCTCTTAAAGGGCATGCACACAAACTTACATGGTTCCGCTTCCTCTGAGCTCCAAGGGTGGGAGACCCAGACACATACAGGGAGAAACTGGACTGTTTAGCATTGGGCAGGAGCTCAGGGGCAGCTTTCTCCCAGATGGTGCTTGTAGGGGTCATTGTTCCTGTGCTGGGACCTCCCCCGTTGCAGAACTGACTGGCAGCCATATATGAGTTTCCATCAGCCTTGGCCCACACTATTTGCTCCACCCTGGTGATTCCCTGAGACCCTGCCCCATCCAATTTGCAGCCCCACCCAAGCTGTTTGCAGTGGCTTTTCCATATGAATGGTTTGTCCTGGCTCAGGCTTCAGACTTTACTAAAATCTCTCAAACAAGCAGCAGCTGGCATGAAATCTATCAATAAAAGGCCTAAGACCTGGCACCAGCACCAGCCTGCCTTGCTTCACAGCTGGGCCTTGCCTGAGCTCTTCCTAGTTCAGCCACCTGCAGATCTCTCTAGCTTCTGCAGGATGATTGCAGGCAGTGGCCAACTTTGCACCCCTGGGAGGCCCCAGAGCCAGTGCACCCAGTAGACAGCTTCAGACCACACCAAAGTGATGAATAGCAACTCTACATCCACAAGTAACACAGTCAAGGGGCAGACTCAGTGAGCACCAAAGCCCCACTGAAGCAAGTCCTGCTCCAGTGGGGTGTCTTCCTGCACAGCAGCTCTTCCATTGTAGACACAGTTGGTCATCATAGCCAATTGGCCTGGAAGTCAGCTCCTCCCAGTGACGCCAACAGAAATCAAGGCTCAACTGCAACAAGACTGCACACAACCCACAGGGGCGCACCTAGAGTGCCCAGTTCAGGTGACTGGGGAGGCTGAGCCACTGGGCCCTACAGGACACCTAATCCACAAAGCCATTCTACTAATTCCAGGAGACATAGCAGCTCTACCTAATACATAGGAACACAGGGAAGCAGCCAAAATGCGGAGACAAACATATCACAAATGAAAGAAATGGAAGCAAGCAAACTACTAGATACAGAGTTCATAACAATGGTTATAAGGTTGCTCAAGGATCTTAATGAGAGCTTCAAGGGACTTAGTGAGATTTTCAAGGATCTTAGTGAAAATGGACCAGTCAGAAATTAAGCATACACTAACTGAAATAAATAATAATTTACAGGGAATCAACAGTAGAGTAGAAGATTCTGAGAATCAAATCAACCATTTGAAATATGAGGAAGCAAAAAACAACCAATCAGAGGAGCAAAAAGAATCCAAAAATATGAAGATAGTATAAGGAGCCTCTGGGACAACTTCAAGCATACCAACACTTGCATTATGGGGGTGCCAGAAGGAGAAGAGAGAGCAAGATATTTAAAACCTCTTTGAAGAGAACTTCCCCTACCTGATGAAAGAAATAGACTTACAAGTCCAGGAAGTGCAGAGAGTCCTAAACAAGGAACCCAAAGAGGCCCCACACCAAGACACATCATAATTAAAATGCCAAGGGTTAAAGACAGAAAATCTTAAAAGCAGCAAGAGAAAAGCAGTTCCTTCAAGGGAGTGCCCATATGACTGTCAGCTGATTTCTCAACAAAAACTTTGCAGGCCAGAAGGGGAGTGGCAAGAAATATTAAAGTGATGAATAGCAAGGACCTACAACCAAGATTACCCAGCAAAGCTATCGTTTAGAATTGAGGTCAGATAAAAAGCTTCACAGACAAGAAAAAGCTAAAAGTTCATCTCCACCAAACCAGTATTAACATGAAATGTTGAAGGGTATTCTTTAAGAAAAGAAGAAAGGAAAAGAAAAAGATAAAAAATATGAACAATAAAATGGTAATATATACATATCTATCAACAATTGAATCTAAAAAAATAAGGAATCTAATGAACAAAATAGAATCAGAGGTATGGAAACATGGAACAGACTGACGAATCTCAGAGGAAAGGGGTGAGGAGTATGGGAAGAGATTAACCGAAGATCTTACATGTGTATATGCATAACCTATGGACACAAACAATAGGGTGGAGAAGGCCTAGTGTGGGGTAGGAGCTGGGTGGAGGGGAGAAATGGCGGGGTGGGGGGGCGAAGGGGAGGACATCTGTAATACTCTAAACTGTAAAGATGAAAAAAATAAATATGGTGTGTCCTCAAAAGGTTAAACATAGAACTACCATAAGATCCAGCAATTTTACTTCTAGGTATTTACCCCAAAGAATTGAAAACAGGAACCCAAATGGATACTTGTATGAAAATGTTCACAACAGCATCATTCACAACGGGCAAAATGTGCTCTATCCACACAAAGCACTGTTACTCAGCCATAAAAATGATGGAAGTCCTGACAACTGCAACATGGAGGGACCTGGAGGACATATAAGTAACATCAGCCAGTCACAGAAGGACAAGTCCTGTGATTCCACTTACATGAGGGCCTAGAGGAGTCACATTCACAGAGACAGAGGTAGATGCTGGGGCTGGGGGGTGAGTGTTTAATGGGGGCAGAGTGTCAGTTTGGCGTCTTGGAAATAGATGGAGGGGATGGTAACACAACAGTGCGAATGTACTTAATGGCAGTGAATTGTACACTTACAAATGGTTAAAATGGTAAACTTCCTGCTGTATATATTTTACCACAATAAAAAATATATAAACCCAGATTTAATTAAGAATGCTGTACTTTAAAAAAAAGAAAGACATATGGAAATGTATATGGTTATACAACAGTGTGGATATATTTCATGCATCTGAGTCACACACTTACAAATGGTTAGAACGGTGAAGTTCCTGCTAAATATATTTTACCACAGTAAAACAACAAATGCAAATGTGGTTGCTTTTAAACCGTAAGAGGGTCTTAGAGTCTGACCAGGTATTGTGAGAAGCTGTTGGAAAATTAAATAAAAGTAAATGTCAGTGTAACTTATGAGAAAAGTGTTTAAATCCCTATTTTTATCATACAGACCCCTAGCAAGATGTGACGTAAGTTTGGGAACCAGTGACCCAGGTACATGCCCTTGACCGGAATGGAACCCAGAGCTTTCTGGTGCTCGGGCTGACGCTCTAACCACTGACCCACGTTGGCCAGGGCTAACTGTATATTTTGAAGTAGGTTAGCACTTACTTTCAACCTTTTGTGTTTTCGAAGACAGCAATTTTCATGTCTATGGATTGCTATACTAATGATCTTTTCTCAACTGTAGGAATTTGAGAGTGTGTTTTGCGGTAAAACTGGCAGGAGGCTAAAGTTGACCAGACCAGACTCCCTGGCGACGTGTCCCGCGCAGGAGAGTCTGCAGAGCAGCCCTGCCATGGAGATCAAGTGAGCGGACTGGACACTGGTTCCTGGAAGCAGGCGGCCCCTGCCCGGCCATGGGCGTGTCCAAGCCCTGGAGCTCTGCGCCAACCGTCAACTCTCAAGGGACATGACTCAAGTTGGAACTCCAGTGGGGACTTTGAAAGCACATTTTGTAAAAATATTTATCTAGAACAAAATATAAAACAAAATATTCGTCCATTACTGTCCTCTTAGACCATTGGGATGCAGACACTGTGACAATTAGTAATTTTTCAATTATCTGTCTGATTCCATCATGTTTTCTTAACATGATAACTTAAAAAATGAACACCCTTTGTAATTTCTTTAGTCTTACAGGGTACACTGCTTTTTACTTATTTCCTTTACATTTAAAAACGCCCCCTTAGCAATTGGAAAAGTCAAAATGTTCTTCACTAGAAGTAGTTTGGAAATTCATTTCATTTGTTTATCGCCTCCCCTTGCAACGACTTCCAGTCACATGGACTGCATTGCAGAATTTTGCCAGGAAACTTCCAGAGACATCTTTAAAGCTCTTTTGGTCCATAGATAAGATGTTGTCACGGTGGGCTGCTTTGGTGACCTCACTTTCACACTGAGAGTCAGTACTTTATGTAATAAACTATTGTTTAGAACTGAGTTTTTCAAACGAGTGGCTTTATTTATGACAACAGGCTTAGTGCAATACAAAGTCACTGTCAATAAATACTGTTGGTCAGAGATAGTTAACAGTTTTACACAAAAGAAGCAGGTAGGTCAGACGAGACCTTGGTGTGGAGGGTACCGTATGTGAAATCCTTTATTTTTGGTTACACTGTGGTCAGTCATGAATTTGAATTTATCATTTTATTGGGATTATATCTTAGTGTACACAAATGCCATGTAAACAAGTTGCTGAATTTTCTCGTGGGCTTGAACACACTGCACTCCCTGTCCCTCCTGCTGGTACCACACAGGGCTTGTGTCCAAGGTCCGACGTTGCAGCCACATGGGCCGCTGTACACCCACGAGAGAGGACGTCCCCAACGGCTGGAGGATGCTCGCGGGGACCAGGAGTCCAGGCGCCACCACCGAGGATGCGGGGCCTCGCTGGGCGTCCCGCACGGTGTGTTGCTCTCTCCTTAGTAATGGACGCTGCTGACCCCGGTGTCCCTCCAGAGCCCACTGCTTCAATGGTGTCACGCTCACTTCCTAGGTTGTGTTTTAGGAGCTTCTAGGACCTGACTTTTCGCCGCCGCCGCCCATCACAGCTCCTTGGCAAGCCGAGGTGTCACAGATGCCAGGGGTCCCCTGAGCACCAACAGCACCAGGAAGGCCAGCGTCTCCGGGCAGCCCGGGCTCACCGTGCGCGCCATCTTGGCCGTCTTTGCCCACACCAGGCACACCTGGGGGTCCTTGAGACAGAGAAGGAAGATGAGTGTAGATCTGGAGTGAGACCGAGCCGCAGCGGGACTTCCCATCCACCTGCAGCCTCCCCACACTCTGTTACTGGCTTGTCTCCGAACCCTGGGAGCCCAGGGAGGAGAGCCCAGGCCCGGAGAACCGCAGGGCAGAGCCCCTGCGTGGGGCTGGGGCTGGGGCTGGGGCGGGTTGGGTGGCGAGGCAGGAGCAGTGTCTGGGTCTTGTCTGGAGTGTGGCAGCTCCGACTCCACACTCGGAGCGCATTGGTGTGGTGGGAGGAGTGCGTGGTGGGGACGCATGGGGAGGGATGGACGGGGGAGCCAACAAAGACTCCCACCGAGGGGGCCCCTGACTGGGGAGAAGCCAGGAGCCTGGGGTGTGGCCAGGAGAGGAGATGGGGGGGTGGGTTGGGGAGGCCCTGCCCCCCTGTGGTGTGGACTCCAGGATGTGAGTGCAGATGACAATGACCCCAAACAGTCCCCCAGAAGGCTGGGGTGGGGTGTGGTGGGGCTGGCCTTCACTGAGGACAGCTCTTATATTTGACATTAAAATTTAAACATTCAGGGGAAAATTTTTAATTCAGGGTACTTGTGGGTCCATTAAGAGAAAATTCTGTTAGAATTTAAGTGAAATGGATACTAGGTGGCTTTAGTCAAACACTTTAACCGAGTCTGCTTAACTAAAGGGGAGCAGGAGGCCCTGTACTGGCAAACCGTTCACGTATTGAAGTGGTTGTCAGATGGTCGTGAACCTCGCCTCAAAAGCTTCACCCGAGAAAGCAACTCCTTCATCAGACCTGAGACACTGCCACCCAGTGCTGCCCACACAGTGAGAGAATTGGGAAAAGGTGCCAAGACACAAAAGTGGTTAAAGACACTGGCCCTGTACCTTGGAGCCCCTGGTCTCCGTCGGGCCCGTCCAGACCCTCGCCGGCCGCGCCTTTGTCTCCTCGGTCCCCCTGGCTTCCTATCAGAGGGATTTGACAGAAGCGGGTGTTGAGACTGCGGAAGGCTTCGGGGTGGCGTTGCCAGCCACCTGGCACCCATGGCCAGCTCTCTAGTCCACACAGCACGCATAAGGCTCCGACACGGGGGCCCGGCTGTGTGACCGCCCACATCCAGTGGCCATTTCTGACGGTGTTGGTTTTGTTCCGTACTTATGCACATGGCCCACAAGTTGTGCACAGGTGTTTCAAATGTCCCTCTAATCGTGGGGTCCTGGCCACCCGCCTCCCACGAGCTCTGGTCTTTGCGACACCGAGGTCACCAGGAGGCCTGCTTGTCGGCCTGCGCTCTGTGTGAAGCTCCGCTCCTGGTGAGCGGGACCTGCACTGATGCAGTGACCCTTGCAGACAGCATGGGAAAGGAGCCTTCGTCTGGGAGAGGAGACCACCTCCAGCTCCCTCCGTGGGTGTCAGGGAGCCTTCCAATCCCGTCACCCCTACATTAGTGAGCAGTATGGGCCAGGTGAGGAGTGTGCGGCCAGGTGAGGAGTGTGCGGCCAGGTGAGGAGTGTGAGGCCAGGTGAGGAGTGTGCGGCCAGGTGAGGAGTGTGCGGCCAGGTGAGGAGTGTGCGACAGGTGAGGAGTGTGCGACAGCTGAGGAGTGTGAGGCCAGGTGAGGAGTGTGCGGCCAGGTGAGGAGTGTGAGGCCAGGTGAGGAGTGTGGGGCCAGGTGAGGAGTGTGCGACAGGTGAGGAGTGT
>NW_005871928.1:0-2611 GCF_000147115.1 Myotis lucifugus
GCATCACAGGGGGTGGCGCTGCAACCTCCCCATTGACCCTGCCTTGAGTGTGATAGGAGGGTGGTGCCCCAACCCCCCAATCAGCCCTACCCTGAGCGTGACTGAGGGCGGCATCGCAACCTCCAATCCGCCCTGCTCTGTGCATGACAGGGGGCGGCGCCCCAACTCCCCAATCAGCCCTGCTCTGAGGCCAACCAGGGGCTGCACCTAGGGATTGGGCCCCCCCTCTGCCACCCAGGAGCAGGCCTAAGCCAGCAGGTCGTTATCTCCTGAGGGGTCCCAGACTGCGAGAGGGCACAGGCCGGGCTGAGGGACCCCCCCTTACCCCCCGAGTGCATAAATTTTTGTGCACCGGGCCTCTAGTCTGTATATAAGAACTTCACATTCTCCCAGTGTCCTGAGGTGATGTTCTCTCTTACGTTATTCTCCAGGCATAGCACTCTATCTCTCACAGACAGACCACGGGCTCTACAAATATTCCATACTGTCTTTTCAAATGTGCTGTGGCTGCCAGTGCTGAGCACTGTGGAGAGCCCTGAGCAATAGACTCCACAAACTTCTCTTACAACATTTGCCTCTGGAAGTGCCAGAAGTTTCTGGGAGTCAAGGGTCTTACAGACAGCTTAATGGATCCCACCTGCTGTTTCTCTTCCTGGGAGGGTGACTATATTCATATCCATGGCTTCCACTTCTGCCGCTTTCCTATAGCTAAATTTCTGGGTGACTGTCTGTGCCAGATTTTGGTCTTTACTTGCATGAACCATGGGCTGTTCTTGTAAGAACCTCCTTCATACCAGGAACCAGCTCTTTTCCATCAGTGTTCAGATTCAGGTGCCACTGGCTACACCACATTTCTACCTTATCTTTTATCCACTTTACTCTTTCTGACATGTCATTTCACCTGTGACTCCTGGCTTTGGGCTACGTTAACCTTTGTGGCATTTTTACATCACCTGTTCCTCTGCATTGCTGTCTCTGCAGTATTCTTTAACACTGACTTACATATGTCTTCTGAAGTGCACATACATGCTTATGTAGGTTTCAAACACCAGCTACTCGTTTATTGAATTATTCTTTAAATAAGACATAAACAAAATTCTGCAGAGCTTGCCTATGTCACCTGCAGACAAGCCCTACTGAACACTGTTAGTCTAAGGAGGGCCTGGAAGTCTTACCTCTCTTCCATGTGGTGCTTGCCATCTTTGTGTCATATTCCTGGTGTAGTCTGCCTACTTTTATGATCTTCGGAGGTCCAGAATTTCACAGAAGCCTCTTATTAATGCTTCCTGCACATCTCTTCAGAAAATTGCATGGAAACTCTCCCAGCAGGGGGCAGGGCAGGGGGACAGGGAACCCTCCTGGGAGGGGGCAGTACAAGGGGACAGGGAACCCTACAGGCAGTGAACAGGACAGGGGGACAGAGAACCCTCCTTGGAGGGGGCAGTGCAAGGGGACAGGGAACCCTACAGGCAAGGAACAGGACAGTGTGGACAGGGAACCCTTCAGAAAGGAGTTAGAGCTGGGGACAGGGAACTACACTTGGAGGGAGGGATGGAATAGTGGGTACAGAAAAGCCTCCATGCAGTGGGGAGGGCAGGAGTAAAGGGAACCCCAATTAAAGAGGGCAGGGCAGGGAGGAGAGGGGTGACCGGGAAACCTCTATGGCAAAGGGGCAGGGCAGTTGGACAGAGAACCCCCATGCAGGGGGGAGGGCAGGAGGAAAGGGAACCTCACTTTGAGAGAGCAGGGCAGAGAGGAGACAGAACTATCTATTGAGGGAGCAGGGCAGGGGGACAGAGATCCCAACTTTAGGGGGAGGGGCAGGGAGCAGAAAGTACCCTCCATGGATGGGGCATGGCAGGGGTGTAGAGAACCCCACTTTGAGGGGGAGGGGCAGGGAGGAGAAGGTTTCCTTCATGAAGGTGGCAGGGCAGGGGGACAGAGAACCTCACTTCTAGGGGGCAAGCAGTGGGGAAAGGGAACCCCAGTTTGAGGGAGAAGGGCAGGGAGGAGACAGAACCCTACATGGAGGGACAGGTCTTGCAGAGGGAACAGGGAATCCTCCATGGAGGAGAGAGACTGGGGGTATAGGGAACCCTACTTTGAGACAGCAAGGATTTTGGCACAGGTCCTTAAATAGATGGCAGGGCAGGGGGGAGAGGGCATCCTCCATGGAGGTAGCAGAGCAGGGAGGACAAAGGACCCCATAGTCTGAGAAGGTTAGTGGGGTGAGGGCACCATCCATGGAGGGGCCAGGGAAGGGGGGACATGGGAGTAGAGATAGGTAACAGGGGAAACAGACCCCTCCAGGGAGAGTCCCCTGTTCCCCCACAATGGGGCCCTTGCTCCCCAGCCCTGCCCCTTCGCAGCATCCCTGTCTTACCTGTCCATCGGCCCCTCCGTGGTCCCCTGCCCTGGCTGCCCTGCCTTCCCATGGAGGGGCCACTGTCTCTCCTGCTCTGACCACTGGTTGGTCCCCTTATCCCTCTGCCTTTCCCTCCATGGATGGTCTTCTGTTTCCCTGCCCTGACCCCTCACTCACAGGCATCTGAGGGGCATATGCTCTGGTCTCTACAGTGTTCATCTCTCCTGCCTCCAGGTTGCGTGTCCA
>NW_005871928.1:3141-33136 GCF_000147115.1 Myotis lucifugus
AAAGATATCCCATGCTAGGCTTATCAGGAGATGACTATATCTACACTAATAGAAGAGAAACATGGTAATTAGCGTACGACCGCTACCCTTCCCATTGGCTAATCAGCATATCCTTATGCAAATTAACTGTCAGCCAAGATGGTGGCCAGCAGCCATGCACTGAAGCGAACACGGAGGCTTGCTTGCTCCAGTGATGGCGAACTCCAACGTTCCCCGCCTGACTTGCCAGCCTCTCAGCCGCAACTCTAAGCAACTATGTTGCAAATATAGAAGCTAAACAAAACCCTAGAAACCGGCTTTCAGTCAGCCGGGCTTCAGCCAGCTGGACCGCAACATTGTATCAAATACAGAAGGTAAAGGCCAGAAACCTGCTTTCAGCAGCGAGGCCTCAGAGCTAAAGCTGGCCCAGAATAGAAAAAAAAAGAAAAAGAAAAAAAGGAGCAGTTGGGAGCTTCAGTCACCCGCCAGCCTGAAAACGGCCCTCAGCCCCTCACCCAGACTGGCCAGGCACCCCAGTGGGGACCCCCACCCTGATCCAGGAGACACTTCAGGGCAAACCAGCTGGCCCCCACCCGTGCACCAGGCCTCTATTCTATATAGTAAAAGGGTAATATGCCTCCCAGCACCGGGATCAGCAGAGCAGCGAGGCTCCCGGCACCGGGATCAGCGTGACAGGGGGCAGTGCCCAAACCCCCTGGTCGCCCTGCGGCTTCTGTGAGTGACAGGGGGCGGGGCCACAACCTCCCTATCCGTCCTGCTCTGTTCATGACAGGGGAAGGAGCCCCAACTCCCTGATCAGCCCTGCTCTGTGCCTGATAGGGGGGAGCTCCCCAATCCCCTGATCGCCCTTCGGCTCTGTGTTTGACAGGGTGCGGTGCACCACCCCCCTGATCGGCCCTGCTCTGTGTATGACAGGTAGAGCCTCTAACCCCCCCATTGCCCCTGCTCTGTGCGTGACAGGGGGGAGATCCCCAATCCCCTGATCACCCTTTGGCTCTGTGTTTGACAGGGTGCGGTGCACCAACCCCCTGATCGGCCCTGCTCTGTGCATGACAGGGGGGAGCTCCTCAACCCCCTGATGGGCCCTGCTCTGTGCGTGACAGGGGAGAGCTCCCCAACCCCCTGATCGACCCTGCTCTGTGTGTGACAGGGTATGGAGCCCCAACTCCCCTGATGGGCCCTGCTCTGTGAGTGACAGGGGGCAGCGCCCCAAACCCCTGATCGGCCCTGCTCTGTGTGTGACAGGGGTGGCGCCGCAACCTCCCCATCGATCCTGCCTTGAGTGTGACAGGGGGCGGTGCCCCAACCCCCCAATCGGCCCTACCCTGAGCGTGACTGAGGGTGGCATCGCAACCTCCCGATCCGCCCTGCTCTGTGCATGACGGGGCGGCACCCCAACTCCCCAATCGGCCCTGCTCTGAGCCTGACCAGGGGCTGCACCTAGGAATTGGGCCTGCCCTCTGCCACCCTGGAGCAGGCCTAAGCCAGCAGGTCCTTATCTCCTGAGGGGTCCCAGACTGCGAGAGGGCACAGGCCGGGCTGAGGGACCTCCCTCCCCCCCGAGTGCACAAATTTTTGTGCACCGGGCCTCTAGTATGTTATATAAATGTCTAACCACTATTTTGTTCACTTAAAACTGATAATGAATGTCATCCCTAATTGAAAAAAATTAAATTAGTAAAACAATTTTTAATAAAAATAAAAATGCAAATCAGAGTGATCTTTAAAAAATATAAATCAGATCATTTCACTCTGTGCCTAAAAGCCTTAAGCGCTCCAGCAGTGGTCAGCTCTCCAGACAGAATCATGCCTGTGAGGGTGTTACACTGCTGGGAGAGGAACGCCTTGTCTTCTTCCTCCAGTTGCTCCCTTCACTGCTCTGGTGACGTGTGGCACTGGTGCAAGGCAGTACTGTGCTTCCTTGAGAGTGAGCTAAGCAGCACTTTGGCTGCTTAGTTGTAGTGTGGGAGCAGACACAGAAAAAATAAATTTAAGCCTTAAAGGTTCTAACAGCATTTCAACCCACCAAACGGACCTCTTTCCTCCCTTCCCTACACTCCAGCCAGCCTGGCTCATCCAGCCTTGAGGAAAGAAGGCAGGGACAGTGCTGCTCAGGAAGCCCGTGAACGTGCATGTGGTCAGAAGTCTGGAGAGAGCTCCAGTTCTCTTAGGATAGAAATGAAGGGATGAATCTGCTGAAATCAGCCACCCATGAGGGGACTCTAGTTTTCACTACATGAGGAGGGCATCACACTTGCATGATCCGCCATGCTCTTGCTCCCCTGTGGCATCCCAGGGGATCCATGAATCATCGACAACAGGAAGCAGTTCTCTGACCTTTGAGAATCCACAGACCCTCTGCAAAGCCCTTCAGCTCACACGGCTGATCTCAGACTACAGATCCCAGACATCTTCAATCCTGGGAAGCAGCCTCTTTTGACTTTTTCATTCTCCTCCTACAAACAATGCCAGGTCTGTGTCTTCTGTACACTGCTCAAAGATGTGTGAGGACCCAGCGGGTGGCAGCTGGACCTGATATACAATGGGAAATTTGCTGAGTGGCCTCACACACAACACTGATACCTAGCTTGAACCTGCATCAATCTGGTGAACACCACTCACCTCTACCTGGGGACTCCCTGAGAACCTACCTTATGCAACTTGAGTGCTTCCAGAGACTCTTTCATTAACTGAGACTAACGAGCACCCAGAAGATGGAGTCAGTCAGAGAGGCAGAATGTGGTGTGCTCTGGGACTTTTGCTGACCTGTCCCCAGGCTCAATGCTAGTAAAAGCCAGCTTTGGTGCACTGCTTGGACCTTCCTGTGCTCACTCAGCCTCAGCAGAGGCTGTCACAATTTGTGAATTGCTTTGCAGATGCAAATAGATTGCCCTGGGCCAGTCACATAAAGCATCTGACATTGTTCAACACCAGAGTCCCTCCCAGGAAGCCCGAGGACCAACACGCCCAGTGGCCAGCTTCAGAGCACATCAGAGCAGGATACCATGATCCTCACAAGAGGCATATCCAAAGAGAGATCTAGGAAGGCTCCAGAACCTGCTGAGATGAATTGCACTCCACCTGGTGAACACCTGTCAGCAGCTCATACACTACACTGTCGGCAGGGTACACTGTGGTCCCAGCCAACTAGCCTGAGCATCGACTCAATACATGAATGGGCCAATAGCCATCAAGAATCAACTACCACAGGAAGGTTCACATAAAACACACGGGACATCCCTGGAGCACTCAACTCAGGTGATCAAGAAGACCTTGCCACTGGGTTCCACAGGACACCTACTACACAAAGCCACACTACCAAGACTTGGATTCTAATACAAAGAAACAAACACACAGAGACAGACAAAATGCAAAGAAACATGCCCCGAATTTAAGAACGGGACACACATCCAGAAAAAATGCTAAATGAAGTGAAGGCAAGCAATATACCAAATACAGGGTGTTTTAAAAAAATGGTTGTAAGGATGTTAATAGAAGTTAGGCAAAGAATGGATGAAATCAGTAGGAACTTGAAAACTGATAGTAGGCATGAAAAAGAACATTTAAGCCATGTAAAAGATCCATTCAGAAATAAAGAGTACAATCTCTGGAATGAAGAATACACTAGAGGAAATAAATAGTTGGAAGACAAGGTCCCAGAAGACAAAAGAAGCAAAAAGAAAAAAAAGAGTTTTAACAATGAGGACTGTTTAAGGGACTTTGGGACAACATGAAGCATAACAACATCCACATTATAGGAGTATAAGCAGAAAAGAAAGATTAAGGGACTATAGACTATTAAAAGAAATAATGACTGAACACTTCCCTTACCTGGTGAAGAAAAAAGACACACAAGTCCAGGAAGCACAGAGTCCCAAAGAATATGAACCCAAAAAGGCTGGACACCAAGACACTTCATGATTAAAATGACAAAGATGAAAGACAACACATCTTAAAAGCCACAAAAGAAAGACGGTCAGTTACCTAAAAGGTAGCTCCCACTAGATTGTCAGCTTGTTTCTGTGCAGGAACATATCAGGCCAGTAGGGATTGGCACAAAATATTCAAAGTCATGAAAAGCTAGGACCTTCAACCAAGACTACTTTACCCAGCAAGGCTGTCATTTAAAATTGATGGAGAAATAAAGAGCTTCCCAGACAAGAAACAGCAAAAGAAGTGTGTTACCACCAAACCATTAGTATAAGAACTATCAAGAAGGAATACAAAGGAAACAGAGTTAAAGGAATAAAATTTATCTATGAATAATCACTTTAAATGTAAGTGGCTTAACTGCTGCAATTAAAAGGCATGGTAGCTGAATAGATAAGAAAACAAGATCCATATATATGTAGTCAACAAGAGACCTACCTCAGAATTAAAGATATACAGACAAAAAGCAAGGAGATGGCAAAAGATTATTTCATGCAAAAGCAAATGAAAAAAAAAAGCTGGAGAGGTAAAACATATAGCTGACAAAATAGACTTTAAAACAAAGACTATATTGAGCAATAAGGAAGGACACCACATAATGAGAAAGGGAGCAATCCAACAAGAGGATATAAGCCTTGCAAAGATGTATTTTCTCAACATAAGAGCACCTAAATATGTAAAATCGTGATGTATATAAATGGAGAGTTCAACAATAATACAGTCATAGTAGGGCATTTTAACACCACCATGGCATCAATGGCTGGATCTTCCACACAGAAAATGAAGAAGGAAAGAGTGGCCTTAAATAACAGACTAGATCAAATGGATTTAATTGGTATCTTCAGAGAATTTCACCCTGAAGGAGTAGTATATACATTCTTTTTAAGTGGACATGCAACATGTTCTAGGATACACCACATGTTAGGGCACAAGAACAGTCTCAGTATATTTAAGAATAATGAAATCATAACAATCGTTTCTGACCATAACTATAAGCAACTGGAAGTCAATAAGAAAAAATTGGTATACAGGTGATCTATTACTGAATTGTACACACCTAAAACCACCCTGCCCCAATAAATTGATTAACAGAGAAATAAAAGCAATGAAAAGCAAAATAAATAAATAAATAAAAAATCTGGAGATACATGGTAGTGAGAATTGCATGTAAATATACTTAATGTATACTTAACTGTGGTTAAAACTCTAAGTCTTATATTTATTTGACCACAATAAAAATTAGTAATTATAGGATTTAAAAAAAAAAACAGAAAAAGAAAAAGAAGAAACTGTAAAACACAGAAAGTCTTGGAGGCTAATTAACATGTTACTAAACAATGAGTAGTTATCAACGAGAGCAAGGAAATAATGAAATAATGCCTTATTTCACGGAAAGGAGAGCACAACAATCTTAAGTCTATGGAACAAGCATAAGTAGTCATAAGAGGGAAAGTCATAACATTACAGGACTACCTCAAGAAACAAGAAAAATCTGAAATACATCATCTAACTTTACACTTAGAGGAACTAGTGCAAAAGAAAAACAAAGACACCACAAAGTGAGAATAATAAAGAAAATAATAAAGATCAGAGTAGAAATAAAGCAGTAATAAACAAACAAGAGGTCAATGAAGCACGGGCCATTGTGTGTCAGTGGTTAGAGCTATGATCTATGCACCAAAGGATCATGGGTGTGATTCCCAGTCAAAGGCATGTACCTGAGCTGCAGGTTCACCCCTGCCCCCTGTTGAGATGTGTGTGTGTGTGTGTGAGACAACCATTTGATGAGTGTCTCACATTGATCTCTTTCTCTCTCTCTCTCTCTCTCTCTCTCTCTCTCTCTCTCTCTCTCTCTCTTTCTCTTTATCCTCCCTTCCTCCCTCTTCCCCTCCCTCCCTCTGAATGGGAAAACATATTTGCCAATGATACATCGGATAAGGGCTTAATATCCAAAATTTATGACGAACTCATAAAACTCAACATCACAAAAATTTAAACAATCCAATTTAAAAATGAACAAAGGACCTAAATAGACTCTTTCCAACAAGGACCTGCAGATGACCATTACACAAATGAGAAGATGCTGAGCATCACTAATCATCACAGAAATAGAAATTAAAATCACAGTGAGGTATCACCTCACATCTGTCAGAATGGCTATCACCAATAAATCAATAAACATCAAGTGCTGGTGAATACATGGAGAAAAGGGAACCCTCATGTACTCTGGATGGAAATGCAGATTGGTGCAACCACTGTGGAAAGCAGTATGAAGTTACCTCAAAAATTAAAAATAGAACTGCTTTATGACCTAACATTTCCACTTCTGGGAATATAACTGCAGAAACCTGAAACACTGATCGGAAAGGATATATGCAATGCTATGTTCACTGCCGCATTATTTACAATAGTGAAGATTTCACAGCAGCCCATGGGCCCAGCAGCAGATGAGTGGAGAAAAAGCTGTGGTACATTAACACAACAGAATACTACTCACCCACACAGAGAAAGAAAATGAAGGAAATCTTACCTTTTACAACAGCATGGATGGAGCTGGTGAGTATTATGCTAAGTGAAGTGAATTAAGCCACTCAGAGAATTACAAGTTCCTTATGGTTTCACTTATATATGGAATCTAATGAACAAAATAAACTACAATCAAAATAAAAACAGGCTCATAGATATAGAAAACAGACTGACAACTGTCAGAGGAGAGAGAGGTTGGGTGACTAGGGGAAAAAAAGGTGAAGGGATTAAGTAAAGAAAAAAACTCATAGACACAGACAGCAGTTTGGTGATTATCAGAAAGGGGTGTGGGTAGAAGAGTGTTTAGAAATGATAAATTGTGATGGAAGGAGACCTTACCTGGGGGCAGGGGGGAGGGCAGTGAGACACATAATTCAACATTCAGATGTTGTATTATAGAACTGTATACCTGAAAGCTACATGATTTCATTACCAATCTCACCCCAATAAATTCAATTCAGAAAAATAGGACATTGTGACAAATGCTACAACTGGATGGACCCTGAAGACATGATGCTCAGTGAAATAAGCCAGTCACAAAAGGACAAACACTGTGTGATTCCACTCACCTGAGGTCCCTAGAGCCGCCAGAGTCATAGAGACAGAGGTAAGATGGAGGGGACCAGG
The DNA here is from genome assembly GCF_000147115.1 of Myotis lucifugus. Classification (NCBI taxonomy): domain Eukaryota; kingdom Metazoa; phylum Chordata; class Mammalia; order Chiroptera; family Vespertilionidae; genus Myotis; species Myotis lucifugus. The sequence goes on from NW_005871928.1 coordinate 10,225, forward strand.
GATGGGGGAGTGGATGCAGAGTTGTCGTTTAGTGGGGACAGAGCTTCAGTTGGAGATGAGAACAGTGATGGAGATGATGGTGGTGATAGCAGCACAACAATATGAATGTACTTAACAACACTGGACTCTGCCCTGAAAAATAGTTAAAATGGTAAATTTCATTGTGTATATTTTACTGTGATAAAGATATACAAAAAAAATAAATAAATAAATGGCAGAAACCGGTTTGGCTCAGTGGATAGAGCATTGGCCTGCAGACTGAAGGGTCGCAGGTTCGATTCCGGTCAAGGGCATGTACCTTGGTTGCAGGCACATCCCCGGTGGGAGATGTGCAGGAGGCAGCTGGCCGATGTTTCTCTCTCATCGATGTTTCTAACTCTCTCTCTCCCTTCCTCTCTGTAAAAAAATCAATAAAATATAAAAAAAATTAAACAAAAAAGTATATATTTTAAAAATAAATAAATAAATAGAAGGCACTGTCCTGGGTGTGGGAGAATCAGGTAGAGCTGTTCTCTATCTGCCCTACATGGGTGGTTGGGTCACTTTCAATATCCTGATTGTGAGATTTTTATAAGATACTAGAGGCCCGGTGCACAAAAATTTGTGCACTGGGGGGGGGTCACTCAGCCCAGCTTGCCCCCTATCACATACTGGGAGCTCTAGGGGATGTCCTACTACCTGCTCCCTGCTCCCCTTGGGGAGCAGGCCTAAGCCACAGTCTGGCATCCCTCTGTGGGAGGCAACTGGGCTGATCAGGGGAAGGTACCAGCCCCATCACCACACTGTTGCAGCCACTGCCAGTCACCGCAGCCACCAAGGTGTTTTCATCAACACAGACTCCTGTCCCTTTACCATGAGAAAATGACAACTTTCTTTAGGCATTTTCAAGAAGTGTCTTTCATAGGATATGACCTTTCTTTCTTTCTTTCTTTCTTTCTTTCTTTCTTTCTTTCTCTCTCTCTCTCTCTCTCTCTCTCTCTCTCTCTATCTCTATCTCTCTCTCTCTCTTTCTTTCTCCTCACCTGAGGATATGTTTCCATTGATTTTTAGAGAATGTGGAAGAGAAAGGGAAAGACAGAGAGAAACATCAAAGTGAGAGGAACACTTTGATTGGTTGCCTCCTGCATGAGCCCTGACCTGGGCCCTTGGTCAGAATTGAACCCAGAATCTGCGTTGGGCAGGCCGAGGCATTATCCACTGAGCCAAACCAGCTAGGACAGGATATGACATTTCTTAACCCTCCAGCAGCAGACCTTTCTTTTTTTCTCCAGGAGTGTGGTAAAAAAAACCTTAGATCACTTTTTGGACTCTTATTACCCAAGTTACTAAGAATATTACCAGTGGCATACAGGGAGCTTAACCAATCAGCAGTCAGAAAAGGTGTTTCCTCTGTAGTTCACAACAATTGCTGGTTTGGCCCCTGCCCAGGCCTAATGCCTCTGGCGAGTTATTAACCCTGGACCGGGGCACCCCCAGCTCCCAGCCGCCGTGGCCATCAAGGATCGCTGGCTGGCTGCGCCCCAGTTCCCAGCCACCACCACCATCAAGGATCACTGGCTGGCTCCGCTCCGGCCCAGGCCTAAAGCCTCTGGCCAAGGCTTTAGGCCTGGGCCAGGGCACCCCCAGCTCCCCGCCGCCGCTGATCGCTGGCTGGCTCCTCCCCGGCCCAAGCCTAAAGCCTCAGGCCGAGGTGTTAGGCCTGGGCACCCCCAGCTCCCAGCCGCGCCGCCATCAACAATCGCTGGCTCAACGATCGCTGGCTGGCTCCTCCCGGGCCCCCCCAGCTCCCTGCCGCTGATCGCTGGCTGGCTGCGCCCCGGTTCCCCACCGCCGCTGACATCAACAATCGCTGGCTGGCTCCTCACCGGCCCAAAGCCTAAAGCCTGAGGCCGAGGCTTTAGGTGAGGGCCGGGGCACCCCAGCTCCCCGCCGCCACCATCAACGATCGCTGGCTGGCTCCTCTCTGACCCAGGTTTAAAGCCTCAATCCGTGGCTTGGAGCTGACATATGCAAATTAGCCACCATCTTGGCTGATTAATTTGCATATCTCGCTGATTAGCCAATGGGAAAGGTAGTGAAGTTACGGTTAATTATCATGTTTCTCTATTATTAGATAGGATTATTGAAGGAATCTGGGTCAGATTACCTGGGCCACCTCTGCATTATCTCTTGCAAATAATGTGAATCTACAATTATATTTTTAAAAAGTTAAAAAATAAAAGGGATGACCCAGATTTGGTTGTCTGGTCCAGCAGGTCCAGGTGGGGTCTGGTGGGACACCCATGGCTGAGTATAAGGAATTGCCCACAGGAACTGGTGGTCAGTGGGATTGAGGGTCACCATCCAGACCAGTGACCTTCACAGCTACATTCTCATCCCATCACAGACCTTCCACAGCCTTTAGTACAGCTGCTGTGTCTCAGCCACTTCTAAGGCGATCACTTGGGGGAACAGCTCCTTCACTGTACCACCTGGTTTCTTAAAGGAGCTTCAAACCTTTTAAGCATCTCACAAAACACAACACGGGCAGTGCAATCCCCCTGCAGTCACCCTCTGCTTCATTAAACCACATCTACCAAGTGACAAGGATGGGCCTGTTGTGCCATTCCAGGAATGCTGGGCCAGTGTCTCGCTGACAGAGCAGATTCAATTCTTGGTGTCTTGGTTGGATCCTGGGCACAGGGCCCAGGAGTGACGCTATCCAAATACAAGGATGAAGGAAGGGAGCATTGTCATTGCAAGCACCTGCCTTTTAATCATCTACAGATCTCAACTGCAGAAAGGATACCTATGCTGTTGAAGGTCAGGAAGGATAAATAATTTTTCTCTTTGTACTCGACAGACTGGTGCTCAAAATCAAGGTAAAAATAATACCTTGTCTTCATATGCTCTCTCCTTCCAGAGATGGCACCAATTTGCCTGTCAACTTGACTGCAAAATGGAAGTAGTAATGCTGGTGAGTGAAATCAACACATCCCATTTTTAAGGGGTTAAACGAAAATGAGAGACGGAGTATCACTCATCAAAGGTCTGACACCTTACTCTGTGGTCCAGTTGGGGAGGGTCTAATTGTTCATCAAAGACTATATCATTAGGGCAATAATGTGGGATGTCATGAAGAACTTTTCAGTGTCTGAACCTAATAAAATTTTGCTCCTTGTGGTCCATGATGTGTGCCAGGGAGCCACACATTGTTCTCTCCACACAGTGACTCGGCTCCAGGGCTCCTCTGGCAATGAGCTCAGACCAATGGTCCAGAGGTCAGACAGACGAGTGGTGTCAGGAAGGCCTGGGAGCAGACACTCATGGCTGTCCTTGCCTCTGGCCAGACCTGATTCACATGGTGAGAGAGGTTCAGAAATGCAGAACAGCACAAACTCCTTGCATCTTGGCTCATAGGACAGCACACTCACCCTCTTGTTCCTGTACCTTTGCAGCCAGCCAACTCAGTCACCTTCAGGAAGAACATCCAGAGAAAATAATAAAATAAAAGTACCTCATGCCAATCCACATAGCACTTCAAAGTACTAAGAGTAAAGAACTCACTGTCCATGCATTTCTACAGAAAGGCTACTTGCTGTCTAGACCCATTTTCTTGCTTTTTTTTTTCTTCTCCAAAGAAGAAAACACATCATTCTGGAGGCACCGAGATGGAGCAGGTCAATGACCAGCTGTCATCCCAGTGATGACAACCACGGTCTCAGAGAGAATAGTAACTGCGGACTCCACAGAGAGCAGCAGTGGGCTGAGTGGGGAGAGAAGTGAGAACTTGACAAGTGACCAGCATGGTGGTGAGCTGATTTGTCTTGAAGGCAGTGAGTCTGAGCACTGCTCTGTGAGCAGAACAGGAATGACTCAGAGAGGCCTGGACCAGGGGCCTGTTGGAGCCAGAGTGGGGGCTGCCCTGGACCCTTCCCCCTTCTCTCCTGGCCGGGCTCTAAAGCCATGGCCGGGGCATAAGCCCCTCAATTGCTGAGGAAAAACCCATCTCTGGCAAGGACCTGGGAAAATGGGGCCCTGGACTCCAAAGTATTGGGGGGAATCCTGCTTATTTTTTCTTCTTTTTCTCTTGCCAGTTTACCCTGAAAACCATCCTGTAATATGAAGCTTCCACACAGCTCATGGGGGAGAGGAGTCTAAGATTCTGAGAGAGCCAGAGCTTCTAGCAGAAGGACCGGGAAGGTGGCTGAGATTCAGGGGGAGAGGAGCTGTGGGTGAGCTGTCAGACCCGCAAAGAGCACACCCCAGAGGCCAGCATAGGCTCTGCGCACACTGATGCTCAGGTCACCCCCAGAGCTGCCAATACAAAAGTGAGGTCTGAACTTTATAGGTCCCACAGCCTTACACAGAGGGCTCTCACTTCTGCCACTCAGTGGTGGGAAGACAGACTGGGGAGCTTGTCCAGTAGGGGCAGCACATCCATCCCCAGCCTCATGTGAAGTCTGGAGGGAGAAAGGAACTGCATGTGAACAGGCACAAGGGTCAAGTGCAAGAGGCCAGGGCAGTAGAGCCCCAGCCTGCAGACCCACCACACCCTGCACTTTAGTTCCAAGTACAAGCTCTTTTTTGCAATAGTAACAATTGTAGGTTTGACTTTGAAGAAAAAAAAAAAACCTCAAATTACATTACAGATTTCAATTTTGGTTTGTCACATCTTCGATGGATGTTAGCTGAACCCAATGTGGTAATCATTTCACAATGTATTCAAATCAAACCATTGTGCTGTCTGCCTTAAACTTTTACAGTGGTGTATACAAATTATTTCTCAATAAAGCTGGGAAAAATATACAGTGCCTTAATAAATGGGGGAAAAAGTGGTTACAGATGTAGTGAAATGCATATAAATGAAAACAAATCAGGATATACATGTAATAAATAGTATCATCTTGCCCTGGAGATGTGCTCAGTGGTTGAGCATTGATCTATGAACAAGGAGGTCATTCATGGAGTCCCCGTCAGGGCTCATGCCCTGGTTGTGGGCTCCATTTCCAGTAGGGGGCATGTAGGATGCAGCTTATGAATGATTCTATCTCATAATTGATGTTAATATCTCTCTCTCCCTCTCCCTTCCTCTCTGAAGTCAATACAACATATATTAAAATAAATAGGGAAACAAAGATGGCGGCATAGGTAAACACCAGAAATTGCTGCCTCCCACAACAACTTCAAAAATACAACGAAAAGACAAAACGGACACCATCCAGAACTACAGGAAGGCTGGCTGAGTGGAAATTCTACAACTAGAAGGAAAGAGAAAAGCACACTGAGACTCAGAGGAGCTGCGGAAGTAAAGTGCAGAGGTACATAGGCTTAAGCACACGGAAAGGGGCTGGCACCTGAGGACGCGGCTGTCTCTTTGAATCAGGAGGGAGTCACAAGCTCCCGACTGCTCTGAACTCCAGTTCCGGGAAGTCTCTGGGGTCTCAGGACTCATACGGGGAGAAACTGGACTGTCTGGCAGTGGGCAGAACTCAGAACTTGAGGGCGGCTTTCCCTCAGAGGTGCTTGCAGCAATTACCAAGACACTGAGATGAATGGCCCCTTAGGGCAGGGCTGAGGATCAGCCATAGCTGCTTGCTCCACCCTGTCGATCCCCTGAAACCCACCCCACCCAAGCTACGGCAGAGACTTTTGCATATGAATGCCCTGGCCCTTTGCAATCTACAATTACCTAACAAACTGCAGCTGGGCCAGACAGACCCAGAACTTCCAAGAGAAGGCCCAAGGCCCCACAGCAGCTTGCATTGCTTCACAGCTGGGCCTCATCTGGGCACCTCCAAACCCCAAAAAAGGAAGGGGAATCTGCAGATCTCTTCATAGCTCCTGCTAGTAGCCTCAGGCAGAGGCAAAATTAGCACCTCCTTAAATACAAGAGCCAGTGTACCCAGTGGTCAGAGTGGGACCATCCAGATTACAACTCCTCAGATCCATAAGGGACACACTCAGGGGGCAGACTCAGTGAGCACCAAAGCCCCACTGAAGCAAGTCTTGCCCCAGAAGGGTGTCTTCAGCACAGAAGTTCTCCCACTGCAGACACAGCTGATTATCACAGCCAATTGGCCTGGAGGTCAATTCCTCCCAGTGATACCTACAACAATCAAGCCTTAACTACAACAAGACTACAAGACTGTGCACAAAGCCCACAAAGGGGTGCACCAAGAGTGTCCACCTCAGGTAATTGGGGAGCCTGAGCCACTGGGCCCTATAGGACACCTAGCACAGAAAGCCACTCTACTAACACAGGGAAGCATAAAAAATGCGGAGACAAAGAAACAGGTCACAAATGACAGAAATGGAGGAAAGCAAATGACTGGATATAGAGTTCAAAACCATGGTTATAAGGTTTTTCAAGAATTTTCTGGAAACCGCCAATAAATTTAGTGAGACCCTGGAGGATATGAAAAAAGACCAACTAGAAATTAAGCATACACTGACTGAAATAAAGAATAATATACAGAGATCCAACAGCAGACAAGAGGAACCCAAGAATCAAGTCAAAGGTTTGAAATATGAAGAAACAAAAAATACCCAACCGGAAAAGCAAAAAGAAAAAAGAATCCAAAAATATGAAGATAGTGTAAGGAGCATCTGGGACAACTTCAAGCATACAAACATCCGAATTATAGGGGTGCCAGAAGAAGAGAAAGGGCAAGATATTGAAAACCTATTTGAAGAAATAATGACAGAAAATTTCCCCTACCTGCTGAAATATTTGTTTCAAGAAGCGCAGAGAACCCCGAACAAAAGGAATCCAAAGAGGACCACACTAAGACACATCATAATTAAAATGCCAAGAGCAAAAGACAAAGAGAGAATCTTAAAAGCAGCAAGCGAAAAAAAGTCAGTTACCTACAAGGGAATACCCATATGACTGTTAGCTGATTTCTCAACAGAAACTATGCAGGCCAGAAGATAGTGGCAAGAAATATTCAAAGTGATGAATAGCAAGAACCTACAACCAAGATTACTTTACCCAGCAAAGCTATCATTCAGAATTGAAGGTCAGATAAAGAGCTTCACAGATAAGAAAAAGCTAAAGTAGTTCAGCACCACCAAACCAGCATTATATGAAATGCTGAAAGGTATTCTTTAAGAAGAGGAAGAAGAAAAAGGTAAAGATAAAAATTATGAACAGCAAATACATATCTATCAACAAGTGAATCTAAAAATCAAGTGAATAAAAACTCTGATGAACAGAGTAAACTGGTGAATGTAATAGATCCAGGGGCATGGAAAGGGAGTGGACTGACAATTCTTGGGAGGAAATGGGTGTGGGGGTGCAGGAAGAGACTGGACAAAAATTGTACACCTGCCGAAACCGGTTTGGCTCAGTGGATAGAGCGTCGGCCTGCGGACTGAGAGGTCCCGGGTTCGATTCCGGTCAAGGGCACGTACCTGGGTTGCGGGCACATCCCCAGTAGGAGATGTGCAGGAGGCGGCTGATCGATGTTTCTCTCTCATCGATGTTTCTAACTCTCTGTCTCTCTCCCTTCCTCTCTGTAAAAAATCAATAAAATATATTTAATAAAAAAAAAATTGTACACCTATGGATGAGGACAGTGGGAGGGGTAAGGGCAGAGGGTGGGGTGAGAACTGGCGGGAGGAGAGCTATGGGGCAGGGGGAAGAGGAACAACTATAATAATCTGAACAATAAAGATTTAATTTAAAAAATAGAAAGACAAAAATAAAGAAAAAATAAAATAAATAAATTAATTAATTAATAGTATCACCTCAAAAATGTATCTGGATATATAAATGTAGGAAAGACAAAAGGAATTACTTTGAATTGTTGCCAGTGGTTAACCTTGGATAGTAGAAAGAAGTGATTTCTTTTTTAAAAATATATTTTATTGATTTTTTACAGAGAGGAGGGGAGAGGGAGAGTCAGAAACATCGATGAGAGAGGAACATGGATCAGCTGCCTCCTGCACACCCTCTACCTGGGATGTGCCCGCAACCAAGGTACATGCCCCTGACTGGAATCGAACCTGGGACCCTTCAGTCCACAGGCTGACGCTCTATCCACTGAGCATCAAACCGGTCAGGGCAAGAAGTGATTTCTTTTACTTCATACTATTCTTTTTAAATTTCTATTAATGATCCTATATTATTTTGATAATGAAAAAAAACAATCTTCTAAAAAAACATTTAAGTAACTCTTTTTTTGGTGTAAAATGCATTTTGCATCCATGTTCAGTGATCATCTACTTATCTTTGAGAAACTTAAGAAGTGCTTTTGGTGTGAAATATCCTTTAAAATGCATTCTTGTGCCCTAGCTGGTTTGGCTCAGTGGATAGAGCGTCGGCCTGCAGACTGGAGGGCCCTGGGTTCGATTCCAGTCAAGGGCACATTCTCGGGTTGAAGGCTTGATCCTCAGTAGGGGCTCTGCAGGAGGCAGCTGATCAGTGATTCTCTCTAATCATTGATGTTTCTATCTCTATCTCCCTCTCCCTTCCTCTCTGAAATCAATAAAAATATTTTTTTAAAAAAATGCATTCTTGCACTCTAACAGCTCCTGAATGAGAACACTGGGCTTGGGAGATGCTGGGTCTGATTGGTAAAAGGATGGGTAAGGGGCTGGGTGTGGGGTAGGGGATGGGGCGGGTCAGGACCCCTGAAGAGAGGCTCCTAGGCAGGATGCCTCAGGGTCCACAGCTCAGTCCGTATTTGAAGAATTCCTCATTGGAAGGCTGATATCTACAGTCAAGGTTCAGATTAGATAAACTTTAGACGTGAGCCACAGAAAATTTTCTTTTAAAATGGTTTTTGCCATTCTTATTGCAAAATTTATTTATATAAAAGGCTAATGGTCCTAAGGATTCGACCGTCCGACCAGTCGCTATGATGAGCACTGACCACCAGGGGCAGACGTTCAATATTGGAGCTGCCATGACCTGAACTGACCATTTACAGAGAAAGGGCACTGCGCTCCTGGAGTCCAAAAGCAACATTCAGCTTTTCCCAAGTGGGACACAGGCCCCACCACCACCCCATGGCGCAAAGCCCACAGCTCAGCATGGAAATGGTGGCTGTGGGCACCGGGTAATGATGTCACATAGCAATGCCAGGCTTCCTCTCCCTAGCGACTAGCCTCCTTGGATTATCTTCATCCCACTTGCTTTATAGCCAGGTGCAAACATTTTACACTTTAACCAAATGTCTTTGAAGTGTTTTCATGTGCCTCATCTCATGTGATCCTCACAGAAGTCCTGGAATAGGCAGAGAGGAGACTCAGTAGAATCCTGTTTTCTTTTCATTAGCCAGTAAATGGAGATTTAGAATGTTTAAAAATTGGCCCAACTGAAAAGAAGTAATAAACGGTAGAACTTGAACATGACTTCAGGATTTCTCACTGCACAGAATATAGTCAAACAGCGCTATAGTTAAATATTTCACCCTTTGTTCTCCCTGCATGATCTACAATAATAATCTGCTTCATATTGGTATTTACTGCTGTTTTGCTGACAATATCCTGAAAGAAAAATTGGGGTGCTTCACTGGCCTGGAAAAAGTTTAGCTAAGTCAGAAAGGAGGTCTAAGTAAGCAAGTTTATACATTATATATATATCTCACTGGTGCCAGTCACATGTGTTTCCACCTGTCATTGTTGATCGTGAATTTGGTTGACACTTCTATTATAAAGGGCGAACAGCCATATTAAAATATTTCTGCCAATTAATTTCCTTTCAATGTGCATAAATTCGTGCACTGGGCCTCTAGTGATTAAATAATACTATCAAGACTCATAAGAGGAGCATATTTATACAGAAAAGATTTTTAAAGGATTAAGATCTCCTAAGTCACAGCTCTATGGTTCTAACCTCAAATGGCTCTACAAAGGCCGACAGGAAAAGTAGAAGGAGCATTGGCCGTGGGTTCTCATCTGATCTCTGCTACTAATTAGCTTTGTGGTCTTAGGGATTTCACTTAAACTTTCTGGGACTCCTAGATACATTTATAGAATGGGGGTAAAATTACATTTATAGAATGGGTAAAATTAGACCACTTAATTAAGGTTTCCACAAACTCTTAAAAAAATAACTCTAGGTTCAGATTTCTACAATCTTCCTAAATATCTCAGCAATAACAAACTTGTCCTTGGATTAACCTTTCTCGTAGCAACACTTCACAAAATTGTAAGCACATTTTTATAATCCTCATTTCAAAACTATACAATCTCTATAAAATTTATCCTATAACAGTTTGGTAGATACTATTAAACATTTCTTAGTAACTGTCCAGTAACCCAAAATAGTAAATTTAGCATTATCTTTTTAAAACATCAATTGCATATTCTTCGTGTTGGTATGAAAAGGTTGTTTGAAAAGGCTCAGAAAATACAGATGTGTTGAGCATTATATGTCACATTTATTAAAATTCAATACGTAACTTCCCAGGTATGAAAAACATCAGGTGAAGTCAATTAATTTTCTTTGGGTAAAAATCAACTGTTGAAAATATCAAATTAAACTGTGGCTGTATCTTCTTCCTTAAAAGTTAAAACATAATAGATGTTATTTAACTCACACCAATGGTTTGTGAAGTTGAAATACTTCCATGTAGGGTCTGCTCAATCCTGACATTAGCTTCGTGCAAGGACTGAGAGCCACATGTCACCTATTCTCTCCAGTGAGGAAGGGAGCTGTGTGTGAATCATTCCTGCCACTAAGCCTGTTGGACAGCCAGCCTGCTAGGCAGCAAGGATGCCAGCCTCTGCTCACAGGTGGGAGAAGTGCTGCCATCTCTCTCAGAACAGTTCCAAACTCAGCCTGAAAAGAACAAGCCCTACCAGCCAAGACCCAGTCAGGCCAGTGCTGGGCTCTAAGTAAGGCTGACAATTGTCTTTCCCTTATTTCTTCTGAAACCAAACCAACCACCCTCCGAACCAAAATTTAATAGTCATCCTTTCACTTAAGTCACTGCTAAATGAACACCAAGTTATATGAGCTCATGAGGTGACTTCCCTCCTAGACACACATTGTAAGAGTCTGGAATAAGCTCTGTCCCTGCCCAGTCCCTTCACTCCACCTGTAGGAACCACCCCCCTTCCATAGCCCCTCCCTCCCAAACACATCTACACCCTGTTTGACCAGGTAGTTAACTTTCTGGGGACTACAGATACGTCTTGTCTCCTGGCTTGAGACACAAGCTCTGGAGAAGCAGGACCCCTCACTGCCTGGCTTAATAGACATGGGGCCCTGCTGGGGTCTGGCTGGAACTCTGTCCCCAGCTGCCTCCTGTCAGCGCAGCAGCCACCACTCATCCAGGTCCAGGGAGCACATGCAACCTGTACTGGGATGACAGGGGCCCAGCTACGCACAGGGAAGGAGCCCTCACTGGGACTCTTGGTCCCAGGTGGGGACTTGATGGAGCCTCTCCACTCTCCTGCTGGGCCTCAGAGCCACACACCTGGCCCAGCACCAATTCTCCCCGGCAACTGCCCTGGGCTTTGCCTGCCAACACCCACCCACCTACCCAGCTGCCACTGCTGTTCCCAGCCTTGCCACCTGAGAGGAATCTGGGCTTCTCAACCATCTGAATGTGAAATAACCCAGCCTAAAACCCCTGATTGGAAGTTGCAGAGACCACAGGGGCCTGTCCTAGCTCAAAGCTTCTGCCAGCTTTTTGGCTTTAGTCCCAGGGATGTCATTATCCCCTGTGGATGACTGTGCAGCTCAGCCCAGGTTCCCCACCGGCCACACTTACAGCAACAGCACCTCCCATACTGTTCTCTGGACCATTGCCTGTTCTACCCTCTGAGAACCCTGGCTGCTGGTCACCATGGGCCCCTTGGGCTGTGCTGGTGTTCACATGTGTGGACTGACTGGTGAATAAACACATATATTGATTTTAGAGTGAGAGGAAAATAGAGATAGAGAGACAGACACACACAGTTCTTTTGTTCTGTTACTTTCATACCTTCAGTGGTTGATTCTTGTAATTGCCTCGACCGGTGATGGAACTTGCAACCTTGGCGTATTGAGATGATTCTCCGACCCACTGAGCTATTTGGCCATGGAAAGACATACGCAGTAATTTAGGTAAAATACCCAATCATGTATGAATAGATAGATACAAAAACCATCATGTTGACAGAGAGTGGTGGAAGGCAAGATAGGATTCATGGGGTTTCATAAGTGTCGTTTATATGGATAAATTTCAGGTAAGCTATTTCTAAGGCAGGCTGTATTTTTGCATCAGTTCTATGTGCCAAGAATGAAGCACTGATAAGGGCAGGAGGATCTTGGTTTCAGCCATGCAGGAATGCATGGAAACACCAAAGGCATATGCTTAAAAATATATATACTTTAAATCAAATATTCTTACATTAAACTTTAAGAAAGTTTTAAAAATTGACAGTTCCCAATAATTCTATTTTATTATCAAAGTTCTGGAGCATATCTGTTGCTACTGTATCAGCATGTTGCAAATAAAATATAATGATGTGCTATTGACATATCTTAACATGTCTATATTCAATTTAGCAGTTTGCAACGGACAATGATGAGAGTATTTACACCAGGAAAATTAACAAATATTATAAACCCAGACTTCACTTAATGTATTATTCAATGCTTAAATTTAAAAAAACAGGGTACTGGAGAATGTGAACAATGAAGATTAAATGTATAAGTATATGCTACAAGTTTCCTTAAATTGAACATAGGATAAAAATGAATAAAAACAAGTTTCCTTCCAGTATTCAAAATCTATGGTCCCATATGGCAAAGAAGTCATTGAGTCATTGAGGAATGAGTGAAATTCAAACATATTCTTAGATGCTACACAGTCCTCTTTCAAGTTAAAATAATGAATTTATTTAAACAATTTGAAAGAGATTACAAGCTGATTTTTTAAACAAAGAAGATAAAGACAGTGTAAATAATGTGTGAAAAACTGTTCACCATAAAAAATTCTTAGGTAAATAGAATTAAAACAAAACTGAGTTAACACTAGACTCAATTCTGGGTGCCCTTTAAAAAGATTAACCAGTGCATGTGCTGGCAGAGTTGCATAAAACTGTTTTTATTTTATACTGTGGCTTTGTGGAAGGCAAAAACAATGACCATTTTGGGTCACATTTCTGCATATCTTTTTTTTTCAATTAATATTTTATTGATTTTTTATAGAGAAGAAGGGAGAGGGATAGAGAGTTAGAAACATCGATGAGAGAAATCAATCAGCTGCCTCCTGCACGCCCCCTACTGGGGATGTGCCTGCAACCAATGAATAAAAACCAATGAAACCAGGTTCGATCCCTTGACCGGAATCGAACCTGGGACCCTTCAGTCCCCAGGCCAACGCTCTATCCACTGAGCCAAACCGGTTCGGCCATTTCTGCATATCTTAATGTGTTTAACATTCACCCCCCAAGAACAGTTTGATAAATAAAACATATACATAAATAGAGATAACTGAACACAAATATTACCAGAAGACTTACTTACAATACTCCAAACCTGGAAATAACCATAATCATAGACAGACCAATAGGCAAAGTCAAATTTCCCTCTGGCAATGATTTTTCTGAAGGGACTGCCCATCAGCCCTTCTGAAGGCAGTCTGGGGCTGGAGGCAAACTGTGAGGCCTCCTGAGGAGAAGGTCAAGTCCTGCCACAGTGCCCACATTGTCAGCCAGGACCCCCCTTTCTAATTTCAGTTGTCCAAAGCAGCCACAGTGACCTCCCTTCATTTCCCAAATGGGGGAGGGGGGCATGCTCCCAACAGGCCTTCCAACTGGACTCTGCCACCCCTTCCCGGATTGTCTCAGGGAGGACCCCACTCACCACCACTGGCTTCACCTTGTGCCTGAGCTCCTGTCGCCTGTCACAGCTGTCCTGTTCATTGTCTGTGGGCTGTCCTCCACTAGGACTCCAGCTCCTAAGGGAAGGGGACTCTGTATCTCCAGAGTCTGGGACAGTTGGGTCAACAGTGTCCATGCCTCCGGTCCTTACAGGTCTCAGATGTACCCACCCTTGACTGCTGCCTCTACATCTAGTCTGATTCCAATTCTTATTCCTAGAACCTTCCCTCAGCCCACCTTCTCAAGGACCCTGCCCCCTCTCCAGCCCTGTCCCAGACCCCAACTTCTCTGCTCCTTCACCCACACACCCCAGCAGCACACTATGCCCAGAGTCCAGGGTCCATCAACTCACTTTATGAGCGTCCCTTCAGTGGGAACATCCCAGGCACAGCCAGGAAAGAGTGTAGAGGGGTGGGCTATGCAGGCAGTAGAGCAGTCTCAGTGCAGCACGGTGGATGCTTACCCATGAAGGAAAGATCAGGGACACTCTCTCTCTAGATTGATAAATATCTGGAACCTCCTTTGGTGGCTAAACTTCAAGACACTGGTAACCCAGGACAGGACCACCTGCCTCAGCAGCCTGCAACCCCTCCTGCTGGGCAGATAGGGAATCAGCCTCTGCAGAGACAGCTCCTCTCCATCCCTGGGCAGGGCAATGGCTGGAGCACTTCATTACAGTGGACTAGGTTGGCCCTGCCTGGGTCACATGTTTACTTGGAGCACATGCTGATCCCAGGTCTTGACCCCCCAGGAACTCCTGCAACAGAGCTTGCTCCACTTCCCACTAACCATGTCCCCAAAGAACAGAGCATCCATCATCCTGGACTAAGACTAGGGAGGGCCTCAGAGCCACACACATGGCCCAGCACCAATTCTCCCAGGCAGCTTCCCTGGGACCTTTCCTGCTCACAGCCTTGATATCTTAGAGGAATCTGGACACTTCAACCCCCTGAATCTGAAATAGGTCAGTCTCAAGATCCAGGTGGAAGGTGAAGAGACCACAATGGCATGTTCACCCTTTGAAAAAAACACACACAAAAAACTAGGGTTCTCCCTCACACCTTCTCCACAAATACATAAAAGCTAAATATCCCAAGTGTTAATGAGAGATGACACTGGTGACCTGCCAGCCCTGGTCCAGAGCAATTCCACTTGTAATAGTATTCAGGGAAGGTAATAGTACAAACAACAATTGAAGGAGGGTCTTATAAGAACAGTCCATGGTTCATGTAAGTAAAGACCATAACCTGGCACAGGCAGTCACCCAGGACCTTTATCTAGAGCAGCCGTGGACAAACTATGGCCCGCGGGCTGGACCCGGCCCGTTTGAAATGAATAAAACTAAAAAAAAAAAAAAGACCGTACCCTTTTATGTAATGATGTTTACTTTGAATTTATATTAGTTCACACAAACACTCCATCCATGCTTTTGTTCCGGCCCTCTGGTCCAGTTTAAGAACCCATTGTGGCCCTCGAGTCAAAAAGTTTGCCCACCCCTGATCTAGAGGAAGGGTGCAGAGGTGGAAGCCATGGATCTAGATATAGTCAGCCTCCCAGGGAGAGAAACAGCAAGTGGGAACCATTAAGCTGTCTGCAAGGCTCTTGGCTCCCAGACACATCTGCACTTTCTGAGGAAAATAGTGTTAAAGAAGTTTGTGGATTCTATTCCTTGGGGCTCTCCACCCAGCTCAGCACTGGCATCCATAGCACATTTGACATGACAGTGAGGACAATTTGCAGAACCCATGGTGTGGCTGTAGGAGAAAGAAAACAACAGCTGTGTCCCAAAATATTACTCTGGCCTTGGTTGGTCAGAGATCCTTGTATGGAGACCAATGGGGTTGGCTGGGAACCTGGAGTTTTTATCAGTCTGATTCCCCAAAAAGCAGGGTGTACCAGTCCCTCTTCCAATAGTCACTGAGGGCACTTTGGGACTATTCAGACCCATAAGCTTGGCCTCTGACTTTGTTTCCTCTGTTAAGCTCAAAATGCAGGGTGTGGCAGGAGTATCTCCTGTCCTGAGCCTACTGGGAGGGGCTGGCTCTTCTGGGGAGAAATGGCAGTTTAGGTTTGGAAGGTAATAATGTCACACTTCTAGCAACATTTTCCAAGGAATCAGAAAAAACAAACAGAAAGGATATATGCTCCCCTATGTTCATAGCACAATTTACAATAGCTACGATTTGGAAACAGCCTAAATGCCCATGAGCAGAAGAGTGGATTAAAACACTATGGTACATCTACACAATGGAACACTATGCTGCTGTAAAAAAGAAGGAAGTCTTACCATTTGCAACAGCATGAATGGACCTAGAGAGCATTATGCTAAGGGAAATAAGGCCGTCAGAGAAAGATAAATATCACATGATCTCCCTCATTTGTGAAATATAATGAACAACATAAATTGATGAACAAAGCCTTGACTGGTTTGGCTCAGTGAATAGAGCGTCAGCCTGCGGACTCAAGGGTCCCAGGTTCGAGTCCGGTTGGGGGCATGTACCTTGGTTGCAGGCACATACCCAGTAGGGAGTGTGCAGGAGGCAGATGATCGATGTTTCTCTCTCATTGATGTTTCTGACTCTCTATCCCTCCGCCTTCCTCTCTGTAAGAAATCAATAAAATATATTTAAAAAATAAATAAGTAAATAAATAAAAAATAAATTGATGAACAAAAATAGAGCCAGCATCACAGGAGCATTGAACAGACCATCCAAACTAAGAGGGAAGGCAGGGGAGGGGAAGGGGTAAAAGGTCAACCGAAGGACTTGCATGCTTGCATATGAGCATGATCAGTGGACATAGACAGCAAGGAGGTGAGGGCATGTGCTGAGGGGTAGAGGTCAATGGCGGGGACAGGAGACTTACGTAATAATTTAAAAAATAAATAATTTAAATAATAAAAAAAAGAATGTCCCAATGCAGGCCTCTTGGCCACGTCTCCCTGCTCTGCTTTCCACCTCAGCCTCTCCTCAGGCACCTCAAGTCTGTGCCTCTCTCCCTGCTCCAAAGCCTCAAGTGAGTGTTTGCAATAGGAAAGTCCTGTGTTCTGGGTTAAGAGCATAAAAGCAAAGACAAAACCAAACCAAAACAATGAAACTGCTCTTTTGTCTCTCCCCAGCACCGCGCTGCTTGGGCAGCTCTTCATGGGGCAGCCTTTGGT
This sequence comes from Myotis lucifugus, assembly GCF_000147115.1. Taxonomy (NCBI): domain Eukaryota; kingdom Metazoa; phylum Chordata; class Mammalia; order Chiroptera; family Vespertilionidae; genus Myotis; species Myotis lucifugus. The sequence continues at coordinate 27,191 of NW_005871928.1, forward strand.
CCAATTTCCCTGGCAGCCAGCTGCCCTGTGGCTTTCCTTTACACAGTTGGATGTTACCCACGTCGTGAAGGGACACAGCTTTGGAGCAAAATAGCCTTCTCCTCCCCCTCTTGGCCCACTGGCTGTCCCTCTCAAGCCCACTTCCCAGTTCTTGCCATTGTCCAAGTGTCCTCTGCCCTTCCTTGTTGTAAACTGTCTGCTCAGCTGCATCTAATGTGTTAATACCAGGCGGATGTTCTGCAATTTAGTTGTATTTCCAGTCTGGCTCAGGACAACATCCACAATACATCTGCCTATTCAGCCACCATTTATTTTATTTTTACCACTTTCTGATCCTTGCTGTTAAAACCAGCCAGTGACCCCCCTACAGCTCACAAATGCACAGGGCAGGCTCCCACCTGGAGCCTGCCACCCCTTCCCAGACTTCGACCCCACTGACCAATGCTGGTTTGACCTCCCCCCACAGCTGTTGTCACCTGTCACAGGTATCCTGGTCCATTGTGTACTGTTCTCCACTAGATGCCAGTTCCCAAGGACAGGGGACTCTGTATTTGGGGCGTCTGAAACAGCTGGGCTCAACAGTATCCACAGCCTCAGTCTATATGTGTCCCTTATGCCCACCCATGGCTGCTGAGCCTCCATCCAGCCTGATTCAAGTTCTCACACTACAGCCTTCCCTCAGCTCCCCACTCAAGGAACCTGACCCATGAGCTGACAGAAACATGTTCATAAGCAGCCAACCTCTCTGCCCCTCAAACACACCCCAACAGCACAATATTCCCCAGAATCCAGGAACTATCACCTCATTTCAGGTCGTGTATGCACAGGAAAACATAGGGGGTGGGGGGAGAGGAGACACACCAACCAAAACTCATCTTCTGAACGTGGAATTATTTGGAGACTAAGCCTCTCCTTCTGGAAACACCTGTACTGCAGAATGTTCTCACCATTGAATATACACACCACCATATCCTGGAGAACCCATGCTGCTGGGTGAGGGGGTGGGAGAGAGGCATGCTTTAGTTTTAATAAAATTAAAGTGCCAAATAATCCCTAAAATGACAAAAAGAGACTGAAACATCAGTGGCCTACAGGGATGTGAGTGGGTTGGCTGGAGGCAGGATTTTCTAAAGGTGAACTGATTTGGGGGCCCAAAGCATCTGGGCTTCTCCCAGATACAGAAGGAGGTTCAGCCCTAACCGGTTTGGCTCAGTGGATAGAGCGTCAGCCTGTAGACTGAAGGGTCCCAGGTTCAATTCCGGTCAAGGACATGTAACTTGATTGCGATCACATCCCCAGTGGGGAGTGTGCAGGAGGCAGCTGATCGATGTTTCTCTCATTGATGTTTCTGACTCTCTATCCCTCTCCCTTCCTCTGTAAAAAATCAATAAAAATATTTTCTTTTTTAAAAAGAAGTAGGTTCATTTGCAGCAGGCAGGTGCCTGGGGGGTGGGGAAGAGCAGGCTGGAGAGACCTGGCCAGCACATCTCAGGCAGACACAGAACCCAAATCCCTCCCAGGGCCTTGCCTGGGCCTCCTCTCTGCCAAACACTGGGAAGGGCACAGTGAGCCCAGCTACAGTGGGAACATCCCAGGCAAAGGCAGGAAAGAGTGAGAAAAGGTGGGCTGTGCAGGCAGAGGCCCCATCTCAGAGCACCAGGGTGAATGTTTGGATTTTTTTGGTAATCCTCATCTGAGGATATTTTGAGAGAGAGTGCAAGTGAAAGGGGAGAGGAAGAGAGAGATTGAGAGTGATATCAATGTGAGAAAGAAGAAAAATTAGATGCCTCCTACATCCCCATATGGGCTGGGATCAAACCTGCAAATTAGAACCACAAAGTCATGCAGCCTTTCTTTCAAGGCTGTGGGCAGCAATGCACTATAAGCCAATATTGGACAAAGAGTGATTTTCTGGCATTATGCTGTCCCTCCTAAAGCACAGAAATGTTGGGATTCACACAGTATCTGTTAACTCTACGATGTTAGATCATAATTGTTCTTGACAATCATCCCTAGAATTGAATATAACCAGGACAATTAAAGGTACAAAAGAAAAAACACCTTTACTAAAAGATCACAAAACAGACAGAGCACAGCAAGCAGTTTGCAGGTTGGTGAATTAGAACCTGAAACAATTCATCACAGCATAATGTGAGAACCACATGTCCCTGAAAGAGGCAGCACTTCTTAGCTGAGGATGGGTGCCCTGGATGAACCCTGGGTCAGGTGCATTACCTCCACAGAGATAAAGGAATGAAGATCCTGTCAGGAGCTGGAATAATCATAATGTTCTCAAGCACAAGAGAGAACACAGAATACATTTCCCCTGAGCACACAGGGGTTGGGACTGATACACAGTCTTCAGGTGAGCCAGGTGGTAGAGGGGAAATCTCTTCAGCCACAAATTAATCGGGTGTTAGATCTGGGCATGTTACCAAGTGCAATGCACCTCCTTCAAGCCTCAGTTGTATTGGAAACTTGTGAGGAATCTAGCAGAGTGTATGTGCCATTAAAAGGGTTTCAATTCAGCCCTAACCAGTTTGGCTCAGTGGATAGAGCGTCAGCCTGCATACTCAAGGGTCCCAGGTTCGATTCCGGTCAAGGGCATGTACCTTGGTTGCAGGCACATCCCCAGCAGGTGTGCAGGAGGCAGCTGATCGATGTTTCTAACTCTCTAGCCCTCTCCCTTCCTCTCTGTAAAAAATCAATAAAATATATTTAAATAAAAAAAAGGGGGGGGTTTCAATTAAGGAAAATAGGTCCCAAAGAGTCGCCTTCAGTGTTATTATTCTAAGTGAATAAAATAAAACATTTCCTGCACATTTAACACTTCTCTCCACTGTGAACTCTCAGATGTTTAATAAGACTAGATTTTTGGCAAAAAGACTTCCCACACTCAGTACACTCATATGGCTTCTCTCCAGTGTGAACTCTGTGGTGTTTAAGGAGTGTACTTCTTACACTGAAGGACTTCCCACATTCAGTACATTTATATGGCTTCTCTCCGGTGTGAACTTTCAGATGCATAATAAGATTAGATTTCCGGTTAAAAGACTTCCCACATTCAGTACACTCATATGGCTTCTCTCCAGTGTGAACTTTCAGATGCATAATGAGGTTAGATTTTCGGCTAAAAGACTTCCCACATTCAGTACACTCATATGGCTTCTCTCCACTATGAACTTTCAGATGTTCAATAAGATTTGATTTTTGGCTAAAAGACTTCCCACATTCACTACACTCATATGGCTTCTCTCCAGTGTGAACTCTGTGGTGTCTTGTGAGGTGAGCTCTCAGACGAAAGGAAACCCCACATTCATGACACTCATACAGCTGTTCTCCAGTGTGAACTCTCTTATGTTGAATGAGGTTACAGATTCGTCTAAACACTTCCCTACATTTGTCACACTCAAAAATTACTTCTCCAGAAAATGCACCCTGACATTTTACATCTTTCAGATTGTGGCTGGCAGTGTTTTCACAGTCACCCCACTGGTGATGACTTTTTCCATCAAGAAATTCCTGTGAAATCTCACTGCCGCAGTGTAGCTCCTCAGTCTTGAGAGTAGCCTGGTGCTGGGGAAGCTCTGAGTTGTATTGCAAGTCTTCCCCAACCTCCCCGCTGGCTGAAGTCACCAAAGATAAGGAGAAGCTGCACCTGTTCACAAAGGAGGCCCCGTCCATAGCTTGTTTCCAGGGCCCCTGTCCATATTCATTCCTCTGTTGCTGGTGAGGGTTTGCGCTGAAACAGAAGTCTCCAACACATACATCAGTACAGAAGGCTTTCTGCTCAAAGTCTGCTGCATGTGACCCAGTCAGGTGCAAAATATGTTGTAACACAGAGAAACACTGCTTACACAGAAAGGTCTTCTGGGTGGCTGCAGCTGTCTTAGAAGCCCTGACCTGTGACTCTCCTTGTATGTATACACTCTGATCAGAACTGGCCTCCTCATCTTCCATTTTATGCCAACAACCTGAAAAGTGAGAAATGGTGAGGAAATGAATGTTGATTGTGTGACGGGGGAAGTTCCATTGCAAAAGTGTGTTATGCATCACATATTGGTTCCATGCAATTGTCTGAAAATAAGAGATGTGCAGGAAGGATTAATGAGAGGCTCTTGTAACTTTCTGGGCTAATGATGATCACAAAATAGGGAGGCCTCAGGAGAAATACAACACAAACATGGCAAGCACCACATGGATTAGAATATGGATCTCCAGGTAATCCTTCAACTAACAGCATTCAGCATGGCTTGTCTGCTGGGGACTAGGGCGAGCTGTGCAAGAGGTTGGTTCCCTCTTACACCAAGTAAAATTTAATAAAGGAGTAGCTGGTGTTGAGGACTACTTAGCACGTATGTGCACCTCATAACACATATGTAAGACAATGTTACAGAATACTGCAGAGGCAGAAATGCAGAGGAACAGGTGATACAGAAGTGAGCAGTCAGCACTGGGCCAGACCAACACCATTTGCTATAGTATTCAGGGAAGAAAATATTACTAACAACTGAATGAGGGCCTTAAAGAAAAGCCCATGGTTCATGTATGTAAAGACCATAACATGGCACAAGCTGCCACGAAGAGCCCTTACCTAGATAAAGAGTGCAGAAGTTGAAGCCATGCATGCGAACACTGTCAGCCTCCCATGAAGAGAAAGTGCAAGCTGGGACCCATTAAACTCAATGCAAGATTCCTGACTTTCTGTTTCATATACTTTTTGAGGTAACAGGTGATAGGGATGTTCCTGGAGTCCTTTGCTCAGGGCTCCCCATCCAGTTCATCCCTGGCAGCCACAGCACATTTGACAGGACAGTGGGGAAAGCAGCAGAGGACTGTTCTGGCTGTGGGAGAGAGAAAGCTATGGCTGAGGAATAAAGGAAGTGAGGTCATCACCTCAGGATACTGGGAGAATGTGAAGGTCTTACCTATAGATGATACAACTGCAAAAACTTCCAGCATCACATCGCAGTACAGAAGTCTCTGAGCCTCATCAAGGATCCCCAATTCTTCCTGAGAGAAGGCAATGGCCACGTCCTCAAAGTTCATAACCTGTCATAATGGAGACAGTACATCCCATGATCAGATTCACTCCTAAGTTTATAAGTCTGTCATACTCCCCACCCTCCACACCCATCTTTTCTTTCCACTCTTCATATTATGTTAAATACCAGGCTTTCATCCTATGAAAGCCACTGTCTTATATTTCTGCTGATAGTTTCTTCCCACAACAATTAAGACAGTTGAGCAGACAGAAGATACCTGAGCCCTGGAACTCCCATGTATACCACACTGCCTCTTATCAATAGAGTAGGTGTCAAAAACATAGGTTAGAGAGGGATGTTGACGATAAAAATAGTGTGAGTGATTTCATACTGGTCTCTTCAAGAAATTGACTTGTCCTTCTGATTGTTCCTCTAAGACATCAAAAACATGGCATCACATTGCATCAGCTTGATCCCAATCCCAAGGTATGAGGCCATTGCTTTGCACTACCTGCTGCACATAATTCTTTGAACAACACTTCTCTCACACAGCTTCTTTCCCAGAGGCACAACATCAAAGGTAATGCAAATTTTCCATGGTGTGGATAATTTTTTTCCTAATCACCTTCTTTTCCAAAAAGATAGTTCACCACCTCCAAAATCTACTTCTCTCTTACCCTTCTTCCTTACCAATGCAAGTGGAAATTTACAAGCCTGGGTAACACTGACGAATACTACCTCATTCCCATCAACCAATGTGTCACTCCCAACAACGAAAGGCAGGTGGTTAGTTAAATGGCACCTAAGATGTAAACCTAGAATGTAGCACCCAAACACCTCTTTCTACAGGCAATTATCCTAAAATTCACCTTATTGTTACATCCAAGGACCACCATAAATAGACTCTTCCTTCATTCACATCATTATGTCAAAGTCATGATGCTGTGGCCATGAATTCCCA
>NW_005871928.1:33236-42603 GCF_000147115.1 Myotis lucifugus
CACATTCATCTCCTGGCCTTTTACTTATTACTCAGCATGTGTGGTCCAGAGATGGTTGCCAAATTGAATCAGAATCAAGCATTGCCCAGACTCTGATAGTCCACACTCATAGAGGCAGCTTTGAGTCCTGCTATGTATGCCTCTCTCCATGACTTTTTTTTTTCCTTCAACCTCAACTATTAAGAACAATCAGATTTCATATATCCATAGACCACCTCCTGTGATGTGGCACTTGATGTCCCTTCACTAGTCACAGTCAAGATCTCTCCCTTAACCTTCACTCAAGTCCCAGCCCCGATGGCCCTCTGCACCAAGCCCAGTGAGTCTCACAGATGACCACTCAAGCCTCTGAGCTAATCCACAAGACTGATTGCAACTCCCCAAAGCCAGGACACAACAAGGGTCACAACAAAATCCTGGTGAGAGATTAGAAAAGTTATGTACCAGCCCTAGTCTCATCTTGTTTGAATTACTCTTCGGCCTCCGATTAATCTCAGGTACACTTATCTTTTAAAGGCACTGGCCACTGCAAAACCATTCTCTCTTCCCCACACTCTACATGACAACTTCTGTACCTATGCTGTGTTGTGACATCCACGTCCCATTAATAGTGGCCCCAGCAAGAAAGCCAGTCCTCAGGCTCACTGTCCCTTCTGAGCTACTACTACCATTACCATCCTGACCATGATTCCCTGTATTAAAGTGACCTACAGTCCTGGATGATGTGTCTCAGTTGGTTGAGCATAGACCTATGCACTCGAGAGGTCACATGCCTGGGTTGTGGTCTGGATACACAGTAGGAATTGTGCATGTGGCTACCAATCCTTGTTTTTTGCTCATCCGTTTTTCTGTGTCTCTCTCTCTCTCCCTTCCTTTCTACATCTAATATCAATAAAAATATAACTGTATTTTAAAAAATATACCTGAAGTTTCCTGAACAAGCTCACTCCTCACCCAGCCTTTGCACATTCTGGAACCTATGTCTGAAGGACCTTGCACTCATTACACTGGTTGCCAAATACAAGGTCCATGTCATGAAGCCCTACTCCTGGCCTTAGGAGTCTGGGCTTAGTGTCTGTTCAAACTCCCCAGGTCCAAGGGCTTCAAGAGCAGCTGGACAGTCCCAGGACACTACTATCTCAGAGGCCACAAGGGGGTGAGGCCCTGAAATAAGCTCCACAAACCCGTACACCGAATTCATTCTGCATTTGCAGGAATTTGTGGAATGAAAATGGTCTGTTGACAGCCTGGCACCCACCAGGCACTATGGGCTCAGGCTGCTCAGTGCCCTTGCCCAGCCCCGGGGCCAGGTGCCCTCCAGATGCCTGTGTTATCTCAGGGCTCAGTCCTCAGGGCTCACTCTGCCAGTTCCCTTATCATTTACAGGACTTCTCCTTCCTGTCCACAGCACCTGTCCTCTGTCTTCTGGTCTGTCCTTCCTCTGAGCAATGTTAGGAAAAGCTAGAATCCGGCCTGAGAAAATTCCCTCTTTTTTTCACAACCATCTGTGGCCCCAGCGTCCTGGGAATGAAAGTAAAACTCCTCCTGCAAAACCACACCTCATGTCTTTGTTGCCTTTACACCCTCAACAGGCCCGGGTTTCCGAATCCTCCCTGCTCACTCGCACCATCACGTCCTTACAAGGCGGCCCAGGCTGCCTTTCACCCTCTTCCCCCATCAGCCATGTGTCACCCACGAGGGACTCACCATTCTGAGCGCTGGGACCTGGGCGGCGGGACCTGAGAGGCCGGTCCCCAAGGCTGGAGGGTGAAATGGGGTCCGGCTGCGGGGACGCTGTGAGCAGAGAGGAGTCCGGGAGGCACGGGGACGCCAATCTCGGGCTGTTGGGCTCAAGGAGCCTCAGACACACCCCGCACAGCAGGCTCGCTGCCTCCCAGGCCTCCTCCGACTCACCACCAGCGCCCTGAAGCCTGGGAGTCTGTGAACAAAGACCTAAAAAGTTAAAATGACCGACGGGAAGAGGAAGGCGGAAGTCCCGCCCTAACCAGATGTGCAGGCACCAAACTGTCCTTTAGCGCCGCCCACATGCGTGCAGTTCCTTCTGGGAAATGTAGTTTTCGCAATCGCTCAGTGTAGTACTAGCATCTCAGCCTATGAATTATATGAATAAAGGTGATGTGGCCCAGCAAGTGACGCCTGGGGAGGGACTAAATGGAACCAGAGGCCTGGCTAACTGGAGCAGACTGACAGATCTCTGAGGGGAAGGAGGTGGGAGGACTGCCAGAGATCCACCAAAGAATTATACACAGAGGGGGAAAATGGGAGACATCAATAATACTATCAACAATAAAAAATATATGTATTTTCGTAAATTTTAAAATAATGCAGCCCAGGTGGTGTAGCTCAGTGGTTGAGCCTTGACCTGTGAACCACGTCATGGTTCTTTTTATTTTATTTTTATATTTTAAAAGTATTTATTTTTATAGTATTACATATATTATTACATATAACTCCTTTTCCCCCCCATTGAGCTCTTCCCAGCCACCCCCACCCCTCAGCACATGCCCTTAGCTCCCAAAGTGTCTGTGTCCATTGGTTATATTTATATGAATGCATATTAGTCCTTTGGCTGATCCTTTAACCACCCCCCCCCCACTCCCTTAAATTCCCTCTGAAGTTTGACAGTCTGCTCGATGCTTCTATGACTCTGAATGTAACTTTGTTTATCAATTTATGCTGCTCATTATATTCCACAAATGATGAGGTCATGTGATACTGTTTCTTTTCTTGGTCAGGGCACATAGTTTACACAGGTTGCAGGCTCAATTTCCAATGTGTGGATGGAGTCATGCACGAGGCAACTAATCAGAAATTATCTCTCATCATTAATGCCTTTATCTCTCCCTCTCCCTCCCATTCTCTAAAATCAACAAAAATATTTTAATCCAAGTATATACATATATGTATAGGCCATGGACATATACAGTAATTGCCGGGGTTCATGTCCCAGCATCAAAAAAGGTTCAGGAATCTGGAAAAGGCTGTGTGCAGATGACATAGAAATCCATAGACTAATAAAGAGTCCAGAGACGAGATATAATTTTGAAAGGCATTGGGGGTCAGAGAACCTTCAGCTAAAGGAACTGAAGACTACCTCCTTGTCTAGGACCCTTGCTTTTATTAACACAATTTGTCCTAAGGCAAGGTGGAGATAATACACTTCAAAAGGTAAGGTTTCAAAGGGTACAGAAGCATTGTCAGTTTGGGGGAATTAGCCTACAGCTGTTCAGGTGTTTGGCCAGTAGGAGGCAATAACATATAGATTAAGATGCCCTTTAACTGTCTGGCAGTCACAGTCAGTTTCCTATTTAGGTTTGGGGAAATGCCTTTAGCCATTCCCAACAGGTGACTACATGTGTGACTCAACCCTGTTGAGTCCCCAAGTTTCATCAACCTTTTGATGAAACTCTTGAAATTATGACATGCTGGCATTGGTTCCTGGCAGTAATGTGGTGAGGAACTAGAAGCAGTGAAGGCAGGGTAGAGGGAGAAAAGGGGGGAGGAGGATGGGGGGAAATTGGGAACATCTGTAATAGAGTCAACAATAATAAATAATAGTGTGCACAGCCAGTGGGGTTCAGTGGTTGGGTGTGTACCCATCAACCAACATATCATTGGTTTGATTCAAGGTCAAGGCACATACCCAGGTTGGGGGTTCCATCCCAGTAGGGGGGATGCTGGAGGCAGCTGGTTAATGATTCTCTCTCATCACTGATGTTTCTTCCTCTCCCTTTCTCTCTAAAAAATCAATAAAGGCCCTGACTGGTTTGGCTCAGTGGATAGAGCATCGGCCTGTGGACTGAAGGGTCCAGTCAAGGGCACGTACCTTGGTTGCGGGCACATCCCCAGTTGGGGGTGTGCAGGAGGCAACTGATCGGTGTTTCTCTCATCCATGTTTCTAATTCTCTATCCCTCTCCCTTCCTCTCCGTAAAAAGTCAATAAAATATATTTTAAAAAATAAATAAATAAATAAATAAATAAATAAATAAATAAAAAATCAATAAAGACATTTTAAAAATGAACAGTGTTAATATTGATTTGACTCAACAACAACAAAGTGATTGTGGGCCATCACGTTTTCTTCCAAGTCTTGTGAGCAAAATCATACCTTGTTCTGTCTTTACACAGGATGTCCCAGGCATAACTTTTATGGAAGAGGAACCAGCCTGGAGTTGGTCTGCCTCAGCTTGGCCTCTAATGTTTGAGTTCCTGACTTTATGCAGAAAAGATTTCACAACAGGAGTTCAGAGATTTTTATTTATTATTTTTTTCCTTTATTGATTAAGATATTACAAATGTGTCCTTAACCCCCATTGTCCACTCACTCCACCAATTTTGCCCTCACCCTAACCCCCTGTTGTCTGTATCCATTTCTTATGCGGATATGCATGCATACAAGTCCTTTGGTTGATCTCTCTCCCTATCCCCCATCCTCCCTTACATTCCCCTCTGAGGTTTGAGCATCTGATCAATGCTTCTCTGTCTCTGGATCTGTTTCTGTTCATCGATTTATGTTGTTCATTATAATCTGCAAATGAGTGAGATCATTTGATATTTATCTTTCTCTGACTGAATTTTTTTACTTAGCATAATCCATGCTTTCAAATAGTAGGATTTGCTTCCTTTTTACAACAGCATAGTATTCCATTGTGTAGATGTACCAAAGTTTTTTAATCCACTCTTCTGCTGATGGGCACTTAGGCTGATTCCAAATCTTAGCTATTGTAAATTGTGCTGCTATGAACATAGAGGTACATATATCCTTTCTGATTGGTGTTTCTAGTTTCATGGGATATATTCCTAGAAGTAGGATCATTGGGTCAAATGGGAGTTCCATTTTTAGTTTTTTGAAGAAACTCTGTGGGAAGCCACCCATTGTCTTCACTATCAGAGAAGTGTAAACAAGGATCCCGGAATGCTGGTGAACCTTGAGCCCCTGGCAAGGGCCAGAGCTATGCACAGATGGTTTAGTCCAGACAATGGGGGCTCAGGCTATTTCCTGACCAAATAGTCTCAGAGTAAATCTTTCTAATATTTACTGGCCTTCAAGATAGTCTGTCACCGCAATTACCTGCCTCACTAAGAGCTAGATTTGTATCCAAAATTGAATTAAAGATTGGCAAGGCCTGGGCACCAGTGGAAGTCCTTTCCTTTGCACTGGGCTTTCTGCCTGGCCCCCAATATTTCCAAGTTATTATTTCTTGTCTCATCTCTTTCATTTGCTTGCAGCCCTTCTCTTGAACCACGTGGGACATGGGACATTCACAAAACTCCATACTGTTTGTTCTTCACAGTGGCTGCACCAGTCTGCATTCCCACCAGCAGTGCACAAGGGTTCCTTTTTCTCCGCTTACTCACCAGCAATTGTCATTTCTTGATTTATTGATGATAGCCATTCTGACAGGTGTGAGATGGTACCTGATTGTTGTTTTGATTTGCAACTCTTGGATGATTTAGTGACTTTGAGTATGTTTTCCTATGTCTCTTGGCCTTCCTTCTGTCCTCTTTTGAAAAGTATCTATTTAGGTTCATTGCCCATTTTTTGATTGGGTTGTTGTTCTTCCTTTTGTTAAGTTGTATGAGTTCCCTTAAATGTTGGAGATTAAACCCTTATCAGAGATAACGTTGGCAAGTATGTTCTCCCATGCAGTGGGCTTTCTGACCATAGCCCTTGTGTCCTACATTCCACTAGTTACCAGTCAGCAGGGCCAGGCCTTCTCTGATATCATACAGAGAAATAATAGGATTCTCCCTGTACCAACGTCTCTACACATATATAAAACCTATATATTCCCAGTATTAATGAAAGACAACAGAGGTGAGCAGGTCTCACTTCCCAACTGGACCTTCAACACCGCTCCATGCCTCCTCCCCCAGGCTCCGCATATCCTTCGGAATGAGTGCTGTTAGACGTGCAGCGTTGCAGACAGAGGTGTGCAGTGGTCTTTTTCCAAGGAGTCAGATGGCTGCTGACTGAGGCAGTCCACCTAGACTTAGAAGATCAGACAGGGTGCTTACAGGGGAGGCTCCAGTGCTGTGGTGGATTGCTCTGTGCTACATCCACCAGTCCGTTTGGTCATGTATCAGTACTGTACACTCAGACTGGTTTTTAAAGCATATGCCCTGTGGGCGTGTGCCTGCTACCATGTGTATAATGATGCGTTAATTTTAAAAGTACTGACTCTTTCAGCCTAAACACTACAGCTTGTTGAAAAGAAGGATCCCTGAGAGTAACTTGCTGCCACGATTTTCAGGTGTTTGCAATAATGTTTGGTCTATTTCATTTGTGCAGGTCAGAGCTCCCTTTCTGGAGGCCGTGATGAGGAAGTTTGATTACATCTATAAAAAGGGAAGTGAAGGCAAAGAGTGTGACAACCTATTCACAATCATTGCCCATTTGTATGACTTCCACATGGTACAGTCTTTCTTCATATTTAACATTTTGGAAAAACTTACTAGAAATTTCACAGAGAAAGATATGGAACTGATTTTATTAATGCTGAGAAATGTGGGCTTTTCAATGAGAAAAGATGATGTTTTGTCACTGGAAGTGATCACAGAGACCCAGGCCAAAGCCAGCAGGGCAGGTGGCAAGTTCCAGGACAAGACCAGGTATGATGGGTCACTCAACCTGCCTCCTACGTGCCTAAATCCTTAGAAGCTGACCAGCACAGAGAAAAAATTGGGGTAAATGCTATGTTTCATTTGTTAGTAATCTGTTAGCTTCTGCTTCTATGATTTGATTTTTTAATAGTTAAAAATGGAGGCCTGGTGCACAGATTCGGCTTTCCAACATCCCCTGAGGGGATCCCAGATTGCAAGAGGGTGCAGGCCAGGCAGAAGGACACCATCAGTGCACAACTGGGGCCAAGAAGGGAATGTGGGAAGGATCCAGGGTGTGTCTGGCCCATCTCGACCAGTCCTGATCAGCCGGACCCCTTCCACAAGCTAACCTGCCAGTCAGAGCATCTGCCCCTGGTATTCAGTGCACATCATAGCAACTGGTCGAATGGTTGAACAGTTGGAGGAACAATTACTATATTAGACACACACACACACACACACACACACACACACACACTCACACGGCCCAGTGCATGAAATTCGTGCACTGGGAGGGGGGGTCCCTCAGCCCAGCCTGCCCCCTCTCACTGATTTGGAGCCCACAGGGGATGTCCTACTGATGTCCTAGCTTGGAGTGGGGCTAAGCTGCAATCTGGCCTCCCTCTGTGGGAGACGACTGGGCTGATCAGGGGAAGGTGCCAGCCCCATCACCCTGCTGCTGCAGCCACTGCCAGCCACCACAGACGCCAAGGTGTTTTCATCAACTGGACTCCAGTCCCTTCACCATGAAAAAAATGACAACTTTCTTTAGGCATTTTTAAGATGTGTCTTTCATAGGATATGACATTTCTTTCTTTCTTTTTTTTTATCCTCACCTGTGGATATGTTTCCATTGATTTTTAGAGAATGTGGAAGAGAGAGGAAAAGACAGAGAGAAACATCAATGTGAGAGGGACACTTTGATTGGTTGCCTCCTGCATGAGCCCTTACCTGGGCCCTGGCCAGGGAGAAGCCTGCAACCTAGGTACATGCCCTTGGTCAGAATTGAACCCAGACCCTGCGGTCTGCAGGCTGAGGCATTATCCACTGAGCAAAACCAGCTAGGGCAGGATATGACATTTCTTAGCCCTCCAGCAGTGTACCTTCTTTTTTTCTCCAGGAGTGTGGTGGAAAAACCTTCCATCACCTTTTTGGATTATTACCCAAGTTACCAATAACATTACCAGTGGTGTACAGGGAGCTTAGCGAATGAGCTGTCAGAAAAGGTGTTTCCTCTACAGCTCACCCGCAGAGGCAGGACTGCTGGCAAGCCTAGGCTGGCATACCCCCTGTCTCTGTGCCTGCTCAAGCCTCCAATGTGGCTTGGGCAGGGCCCCCCAGCTCTGCTCAAGACTCTGCCCGAGGCTTGGGCAAGGCCACCACCCCTCCCCTCCGCTCAGGCCCTGCTCTAGCCTCTGCTGGGGCTTGGGCAGGGACCCCCGGCTCCGATAAAGGATCTGTGTGGCTTGGGCAGGGCCCCCCTCCTCTGGCCCTGCTCAAGCCACTGCTGCCCCGCCCCCACGGCACCAAGGCCCGTAGGCCAGAAGTGGCCAGGGGTGTTCTGGGACTGAGGTTGCTCAGGGCCTATGCTCTGGCCTGCAGGCTCTGAGCTGCCTGGGTCCCTAGGATGTTCTCAGGACCCAGGCCGCTGGGTGCCTGTGTATGCAAATTAACCCGACCACCAGGGGGCAGCTTCTATGTTGAGCATTTGCTCCCTGGTGGTCAGTGCATGTCATAGCAACTGGTCGACTGGTCATTGTTCTGGTTGTTCCACCATTTGGGTGCTGGTATTTTATATAGGACTAGAGGCCTGGTGCACGAAATTTGTGCATGGGGTGTGTGTGTGTGTGTGTGTGTGTGTGTGTCCCTCAGCCCAGCCTGCACCTTCACCAATCTGGGACCCCTCGAGAGATGTCCAACTGCCCATTTAGTACCAATCCCACTGGGATAAGGCCTAAACGGGAAGTTGGACATCCCTCTCACAATCCAGGACTGCTGGCTCCCAACTGCTCACCTGCCTGCCTGCCCTATTGCCCCTAATCGCTTCTAGCCTGCCAGCCTGATCACCTCCTAACCACTCCCCTGCTAGCCTGATTGATGCCTAACTGCTCCCCTGCTGAGCCGATTGCCCCTAACTGCCCTCCCCTGCTGGTCTGGTCACCTCCACCTGCCCTCCCCTGCTGGCCTGGTCACCCCTAAGTACCCTCCCCTGCAGAACTGATTGCCCCCAACTGCCCTCCCCTGAAGGTCATCTTGTGTCCACATGGCAGCGGCCATCTTTGTGTGTTGGCCACATGGCAGCGGCCATCTTTGTGTGTTGGAGTGATGGTCAATTTGCATATTATCTCTTTATTATATAGGATGTGAACAAGCTTTGTTTCATTACTAAGACCTAGGATATTTTGTGAGTTTAAGAATTGATTTATTTAACACTCATCTATTCAAAAAATGTTCAGTGAGGAAGGCCATGTGGTTTGGGGCTCAGGTGTCGGCTAACCTGGACTTCTGGCTCAGCCACAGGACAACCATGTGACCTGAGTCTTCCAAGCCTCGTTTCCTCTTCTAGAAAGCATGGCTGGGCATGGCTCCTACCTTGTTTTCTTTTCTGCAGATCAGAGATAAGGGAGGACAGGGAAGCCCTAGGATGTGTGAGAAACAGGAAAAGGGTTTGCGTGCAGCCCATAGGCAAGTAGGGCAGAGGACATTGCAAGGATGTGGGCTTTTATCCTGGAGGCACTGAAG
>NW_005871928.1:42787-44816 GCF_000147115.1 Myotis lucifugus
TCAGCACTGACATTCAGACCTTTGTGAAGAAGAGCAGTCGATGGTAGGAAGAGCAGGAGGAAGGTCATGGGAGCCAGGTTGGAGTGTTCCAGAGAAGACGTTTCCCCATATCGAATGCCCAGAGGTCAGGTTTAAAACACAGAAGTCAACATGGCCGGCCTGGCTCAGTGGCTACCTGCTGGGTAGCCTAAGGTAGAGGCTAAATTAGCACCTCCTTAGTGCCAAGTGTACCCAGTGGTCAGAGTGGGACCATCCAGATTACAACTCCTCAGATCCATAAGGGACGCACTCAGGGGGCAGACTCAGTGAGCACCAAAGCCTCACTAAAGCAAGTCTTGCTCCAGAAGGGTGCCTCCAGCACAGAAGTTCTCCCATTGTAGACACAGCTGATTCTCACAGCCAATTGGCCTGGAGTTCAATTCCTCCCAGTGATACCTACAACAATCAAGCCTTAACTACAACAAGAATGTGTACAAAGTCCACAAAGAGGTGCACCAAGAGTGTCCCCCTCAGGTAATTGGGGAGGCTGAGCCACTGGGCCCTATAGGACACCTAGCACACAAAGCCACTCTATCAACCAGGGAAGCATCCAAAATGTAGAGACAAAGAAACAGGTCACAAATGACAGAAATGGAGGAACTCTACTGGATATAGAGTTCAAAACCACAGTTATAAGGTTTTTCAAGAATTTTCTAGAAACTGCTGATAAATTTAGTGAGACCCTCAAGAAATCTAGTGATTATTCAAAAAAAAAAAAAAAAAAAAAAAAAAGAAGCCAAACCAGTTTGGTTCAATGGATAGAGCGTTGGCCTGCGGACTGAAGGGTCCCAGGTTCGATTCTGGTCAAGGGCATGTACCTTGGTTGTGGGCACATCCCCAGTGGGGGCTGTGCAGGAGGCAGCTGGTCGATGTTTCTCTCTCATCGATGTTTCTACCTCTCTGTCCCTCTCCCTTCCTCTCTGTGGAAAAATCAGTAAAATATATTTTTTTAAAAAAAAGAAATCTAGTGAGACCCTTGAGGTTATGAAAAAGGACCAACTAGAAATTAAGCATACACTGAATGAAATAAAGGATATTATGCAGCGTTCCAACAGCAGACTAGAGGATCACAAGAATCAAGTCAAAGATTTGAAATACCAAGAAGCAACACACGCCCAAAGGTAAAAAAAAAAAAAAAAAAAAAAAAAAAAGAGTCCAAAAATATGAAGATAGTGTAAGGAGACTCAGGGACAACTTCAGGTGTACCAACATCCGAATTATGGGGGTGCCAGAAGAAGAGAGAGAGCAAGATATTGAAAACCTATTTGAAGAAATAATGACAGAAAACTTCCCCTACCTGGTGAAAGAAATAGACTTCCAAGTCCAGGAAGTGCAGAGAACCCCAGACAAAAGGAATCCAAAGAGGACCACACCAAGACACATCATAATTAAAATGCCAAGAGCAAAAGACAAAGAGGGAATCTTAAAAGCAGCAAGAGAAAAACAGTTAGTTACCTACAAGGGAGTACCTATACGACTGTCAGCTGATTTCTCAACAGAAACTATGCAGACATGAAGGGAGTGGCAAGAAATATTCAAAGTGATAAATAGCAAAAACCTACAACCAAGATTACTTTACCCAGCAAAGCTATCATTCAGAATTGAAGGTCAGATAAAGAGCTTCACAGGTAAGAAAAAGCTAAAGGAGTTCATCACCACCAAACCAGTATTATATGAAATGCTGAAAGATATCCTTAAGACGAGGAAGAAGAAGAAAAAGGTAAAGATAAAAATTATGAACAACAAATACACATCTATCAAGAAGTGAATCTAAAAATCAAGCGAATAAATCTGATGAACAGAATAAACTGGGGAATATAATAGAGTCAGGGGCATAGAAAGGGGGTGGACTGACAATTCTCGGTGGGGGAAGGTGTGTGGGGGGTGCGGGAAGAGACTGGACAAAAAACATACACCTGTGGATGAGGACAGTGGGGGAGCGGGGTAACGGGCAGAGGGTGGGGTGGGAACCGGGTGGAGGGGAACTATG